>NC_091125.1:120684120-120984120 GCF_040183065.1 Periplaneta americana | reverse complement strand
AACTTACCACTGCAATTTCACCTAAATTGCACTGTTAATTATTGTTTTCAAATATTTGCAAAAATTAAATAAAGTCTACTACTCCACGAAAGCTATTGTATTCCTGATACAAGTAACATTAAGGAAGCCGTGAAAAAATCAACAAGACTCCAGATGCCGATGTTATTCCTGCAATATGTTATATACATAATATTGTTAAAATATTAAAATGAAAAATAAATCATTACATAACCTTACCGTTTGTTTTAAGTTCGCATTTATAGACTGGGGGAAAAAAAAGACAGACGTATAACACAGCATGCTGGAGTATAGATATTTTTGTTTTCTAAAGTTGCCGTCATTAAACAGAAACCAAGATGGAGATTTCATTGCAACTAATTAGAAATTCGTCTTTCAGGTATGTAATAAACGATCTTCGCACAAAATAATGTACGATACACGAGCGGTATGTTTGTTTTCATGTTCTCGGAAATTAAAAAAGCTCAACTACGTTTCGCTTTTTCAATCTTTTCTTCGAACATGAAAACGTCAACATACCGCTCTTGTAACGTATATTACTATTATTTTTCATCTTTTTAATCAATTTAACATCCGTTTGTCCGATTTTAATGTAGCCTATGTTCTTCTCCTAGTTATGAAGGTTAAATGTGGAGACTTTGGCAAGTATTGGTCAAAGCGTGTAGATTTGTACAGAGTACATACATACATACATACACACATACACACATACACACATACATACATACATACATACATACATACATACATACATACATACATACATACATACATACATACATACATACATACATAGCCACATTGACTTTTATATATAAGATAATTGACATTTTATTGTAGTTAACTAAGCTATGTATAGGTTTCAGAGGGCATAATGAATGTTTATTTTTTCATTGTGTATCCAAGTATATGCATGTATTTTTTATGTGTTTGGGCACATTCGTATGCTCATGATGAGAATAAGCACTTTGAATTGCATTATTTTATTATCCTATTGTGCCCCTCCGTAAGGAAATCTTTCTATCTCCGCCTATGATGGCTAAAAATATTAAATAATACTTATGTGGACAAAATGTGTTATTCCATTATTTGGGTCTAATTATAACTACGACGTCAGAGTTAAAGATTTTGACACGTGCTCGAATTAACATTAGAAGTGCAAGGTTTTCAATCGATGAACATAACGACTACATCTTCTTACGTCGTTAGTTCTACGTTGTAGATTGATCGTAATGTTAGGTTCAATAAGTATAAACTATATATTATGTTGGTCCATTTACGAGTTACATTCATGTTCCTCGAAACGAATAAATATTTATTTAAACGTCATTATACGTCACAAAACTAGATCGCACTTTCAACGAAATAACTAGTTACGTGGGCAGTATAGAATACCGATGCAAACAACAGAAGAGCAGATAATACACGTTTTATAAGACATTCAGAAGTGATAATTTTTAAAAATAATTATTTTTCTTTTAAATTTCTTATCTGATTTGCCGGTAAGTTCTAAAATTTCTATTGAGTATTAAAACAGAAATTGATGATAATATACCGCAAGATCATATTTTATTTGTAACAAAGCGAAATTATTTTATTTTATTTTAACTCTTATATTCCATAGATCTTACATCAGCACTGTAGCTTTGAGTTGTGAAACAAGCAAATTGTTATACTGAAATATACGATAAAATGCGTATAAAATGCGCAGAAAGCACGTTAATTCGATTTAAAAGCGTAAACAATTCAATTCAATACAAGGTATGAATTTGGGTAAATAATTAAGTAATTCTATCCTAATTATTTTTCTCTTTCTCTTCGAAGCTTTAAGATAATTACGCAGTGTATTAAAGACTATAAACATGAGTAGTGAATTCCTTTTTCTTTTTTCACAGTTGACATTAAAAAGAGTTCTGATTTGTATCTTGTATTAAAATTATGAATGTTGTGAATAGTAATAAAGGTACTTTAACTTTCTTTTTTTTACATAAAACATCGTTAGGGAAAGAGAGTAGTGCCTACTCACAGGGTAAAGTCAAAATTTATAATTTCGGAAAATTGTTTTTCAGGATATCTTTTTATACACACCTGCCATTATCCTTAATACTTCCTTTCGTAAAACAAATATGTGTTTAGCTTCAGATGAGTTAGCCCAGAATATTAATCCATCCTATTTCATTATAGAATGAAAGCATACAATATATGCCATTTTAGGCATATCAAGCAGAGCCCAATTTAGGAATAATATATTCTAGGTGTGTTTCCATTCCAAGTGAATATCCAATTCTAAACCAGGAAGCCTTGTCCTTACAGATTTTTAGAGATCAAGTCCATTTTGAACTGGCATTGAAATAGATTTGATTAAGATATTTTCATAGGAACTACAATATAGCTACGAAGTTTTATAAAAAAAAAGCTATTCAGGAATATAGGAATCATTAAGTCGTCGCCTTCGTAGCTCAATTGACAAGACGTTGGCTTACGACTAGAGCTAACCGGAGTTCAAATTTCGGTGACGGAAGAATTGTATTTGTGGTGGATAAAGCCAAGAATGTGAATGTTTTCTCGGATTTCTCTCGTTTTCTGTAGCAATTTCAGTAACATTCTTCACGACGATTCCCCCCTTTCATTATCATCTCCGTCTCGAATAATACGGCACTATCTGTGTTTGCCTGACGCCGAATCTATCGTTTGTAATGGTGGATATATCACATGGTTTGTTGAAATATAGCTAGACGTCAGTAGTGGTGGACTCTAAGCAACTCAATGGCCTGCATAAGAAGCACCGGTATCTTCCAGGTTCTTGCTTGCCTAACGAGAACATGACGAATCATGTAGATCTGTGAGGTGCGGTAGACTACCACCAGAGTTAAATTATACGGATTTAATGTCTGGAGAGAGTGCTAGGATGGTATCATATTGATTCCACAATTATTGGTGAGAGAAGCGTGGATTAATAGCTCTCCTTCGGCCTAGAGCTCGTCGTCCTCGAATGTAATTGATTTCGAAGTATTCTGCAACAGGAAGAATTTCTTCGGGTGATGTTCAACAAAGTCATCATAATGCTGCATTACTTCCGTGGTAGGTACAACTGCTAAAGCATACATCATCTGGACGGATATTTTTATTTATCGATTTTCTGGGTTGTTATATTGTTGTTGGAGGCCTTCAGCTTGAGTAGTGTGACAAATGGTGAAGCTGGCGCACAACTCATCCCGACACTGGTGCAAAAAAAAATCGACTAGTCAATCAGATACAATAACATCACTATTTAAAATGTTAACACACTGAAGTCGTTGTATTTTATTAATTTAAATAACTTAACAGTTAATCAGTGACATATTAAATTTCCCTTTCTTCCTTCTTTTAAAGTCATTCACTCAATTTCTCCGAAAAAGGGAAATTTCCCTCGACTTACCATCGCTCCTTCATGCACTTGTCACTGTGGAGCTATCAGAAGAAAATTTACATTCATAATTGCGACGGGAATATTAATGAACTTGGGCAAGCACGTGCTATTCGCGGTAGCCAAGGTCGATCCGCCGAGGAGTTCCGGGTCAATTAGACGAGGGAGTGCCGGGCCTCATCGCGCCTCCCACCTCATTATGGACCCCTCTCCCCCAGAACCACACTTTCACGATTCGCTAAATTAAACGGCCAAACTTATTACTGCACCGCTGTAGTAACAAACACACAAACTCTAATTAAACGGTCGACGTACAGGAGTGGCAACGACTTATTCTGGGAGTGCCTGTTGTGACCCTGCTCTGACTGGCCACCTTGACAACTTCAACAGGTGACTAACTTGTACGAGTCTTCTATGGCTTCTCGTGGCTACGCTCGAACCGACACTCTGCCGCCTTGATCTGATCTTGAATCAGCTGTCACACTACCAAGAACATGGCGGCATGCTATGTTAATCTCCGTATGCGTATCAAGTAATTACTGAAGTTGAATGGATGAATGAAAGAATGAGTGAATGTATGAATGAATGTATGAATGAATGAATGAATGCTTGGATGGATGGATGGACGAAAGAAAGAAAGAAAGAAAGAAAGAATGAATGCTTGGATGGATGGATGGATGAACGAAAGAAAGAAAGAATGAATGAATGAATGAATGAATGAATGAATGCTTGGATGAATGGATGGATGAAAGAAAGAAAGAAAGAAAGAAAAAAGAAAGAATGAATGAATGCTTGGATGGATGGATAGATGAAAGAAAGAAAGAACGAAAAAAAAGAAAGAAAGACAGAATGAATGAATGAATGAATGAATGAATGGATGAGTGAATGAATGAATGCTTGGATGGATGGATGGATGAATGGATGGAAGAAAGAAAGAAAGGAGGAAAGAAAGAAAGGAGGAAAGAAAGAAAGAATGAATGAATGCTTGGATGGATGGATAGATGGATGAAAGAAAGAAAGAAAGAAAGAAAGAAAGACAGACAGAATGAATGAATGAATGAATGAATGAATGAATGAATGGATGAGTGAATGAATGAATGCTTGGATGGATGGATGGATGGATGTAAGAAAGAAAGAAAGGAAGAAAGAAAGAATGAATGAATGCTTGGATGGATGGATGAAAGAAAGAAAGAAAGAAAGAAAGAAAGAAAGAAAGAAAGAAAGAAAGAAAGAAAGAAAAAAAAAGAAAGAATGAATGAATGCTTGGATGGATGGATAGATGAAAGAAAGAACGAAAAAAAAAGAAAGAAAGACAGAATGAATGAATGAATGAATGGATGAATGAATGAATGAATGAATGCTTGGATGGATGGATGGATGGAAGAAAGAAAGAAAGAAAGAAAGAAAGAAAGAATGAATGAATGCTTGGATGGATGGATGGATGGAAGAAAGAAAGAAAGAAAGGAAGAAAGGAAGAAAGAAAGAAAAAAGGAAGAATGAATGAATGAATGAATGAATGAATGAATGAATGAATGAATGAATGAATGCTTGGATGGATAGATAGATGGATGGATGGATGGATGGATGGATGGATGAAAGAAAGAAAGAAAGAAAGAAAGAAAGAAAGAAAGAAAGAAAGAAAGAAAGAAAGAAAGAACGGATATTTATTAATTACTCGTATTAACTACTTGAAGGTCTGCATCGGACGGATTTATTCAGATAAGGCGACGGCTCAGCCTGGTCTTAACCCGACTGGTATGCACCTGACTGAACTCGTCCGAATTCTATCCGACACCCGATTTCAAATTCGAATCAAGCAGTGCTGCGTTCTGCGAGCAGTGATAATGCACGAGTGCTGAATAATTATTTCACATTGCTGCATTATGATAGTTCTTTTCCGGGCTACATAATATTCCCGAAATCTATTCAAGAAACAGAATTCTTAATAATGCAGGGTCAAATTTCAAAGATATTTATTTATTCATTTTATTTATTTTATTTTAAATCCATCACCAACAGAAGCAAGCTTCCAATTATTATAGCTGGCTTACATGGATATATATATATATATATATATATATATATATATATACAAAATACACAACAAGAAAAAAAACAAAACAAACAACACAAACGAAGGAAAGAAAATACATAAGTTACCGGTAATAGATGCTAGAATATAATATTGCAGTTAATATAGTGCCAAATGTCAATATAATAATGCAAAATTATTTAAAAACTAGAATAAAAACATTTTAATATACTTCTTCATAATTTAAATATCTAAGGAAATACAATTCTTTTTAATGTTTTTTTTTAAATTTTCAACTGCTAAACTGAAATCTAATTGAGAATCACAGTTTAAAGACAGAGAGTTGTAGGTATTACAACTAACAAACAATGGAGAGTTCTTGAAGAAAACAGTTAATATTAATAATAATGATAATAATAATAATAATAATAATAATAATAATAATAATAATAATAATAATAATAACAGACCCTAATAATAATAACTGTAAAAAATTATTAATCTTTACCCCAAATGTTTTAAATGTCCTATTAACAATTCCTCAATATAAACATTTTAAATGTGATATAATTAAAAAACAACAGAGCAACGCAAAATAACTAGCTGTATTTTGTGACCAATTTCAATCCGGGCAGCCAATTTCACTCCAGTTTATGGTTATATTTGATACTATTTTCCAATCCTCCTATATCCTGCCTGAGAAGGAATTTCGAATAGGATTCACTTTAGACTATAAATTTGTATTTCCCATCTTGGAGTTGTAACGAAGTGCAAGCTTACATTTTAAGACACTGGGAGAATCTCTGGATAAAAGTTTTGTCTTTATGCGCTAAAACATAAAACTCATCCCAAATTTTGCGTGAACTGAGGTTGGATATGCCAATTAATTCTCCAGTTATAAGTCTTTATTGGAAGAATAATAAACGAATTAAACGTATTAATTCGAAATGAGGCAGCGCAACAAGTAGATAGCTTCAAATATTTGGGGTGTATTGTAAGAAAAGGTCATTTTCTTAGTCCCACAACTCCGGAAATAGTATGTGCGCTCGGGATATACATTACGTCACGTATTCTTCTGTAGAACCCTGCTCACAAATACAAATAATGCGCAATATAGGATCACTCTACAACACATTCCTTACTACTAAACAAGTACAGTAGTTTTCAGTTTAGCAATGTTTATGAAGTTAAATTTTACAGCAAATATTATCGTAATATAGACTTAAACATTGCATTAAGAGCGGTACTTATGAAACAGTAACATTTTAAGTTAAAATTTTTACATCAAAGATTATTGTAAAAGAACTTAAACATGTTAAAATTAGTGCTAAACATTTTAAATAAAAATTTTACATCAACGATTATTGTAATATAGGCTTAAATGTTTCATTAAGAGTAGTGCTTGTGAAACAGTAATATTTTAAGTTAAAATCTTACAACACATATTATCATAATATTGGCTTAAAAACTGCATGAAACAATAACATTTTAATTTAAAAATTTACGTCAAAGATTATTGTAATATAGGCTTAAACATGTTAAGAGTTATTCCTCTGACACAATAACATTTTAAGTTTAAAGTTTACAGTAAAGACTATGTTTATTCTTTTGTTAAGTTATATAGAGTACAACCCCGTCGTTGATGCGGGAGTAGTCTGTAGTAGCACCACGCGCTTCTACTCTTCACGTCATTTGGCTCATTGCACAAACTCCGTACTCACTTAACTTCAAAAAGCAGTGGCTAAGATTCCAGTCTCTAATTTATTATAAGTAGTAACACGAGCTGCTGCCAGGAAGTCAAAAGAAAGATATCAATAACAAAGGAAGCTTTTAACAGAAAAAGGAGCATCTTCGGCGGACCTCTAGAAAAAGAACTAAGAAATTCTTTATGTGGACTATGGCCATTATATGGAGCAGAAACAAGGACATTACGACAAAGTGAAGAGAAGGGACTAGAATAATTTGAAATGTGAATATGGAGAAGAATGGAGCGTGTGAAATGAACAGACATATTAAGAAATGAAGCTGTGCTAGAAAGAGTGGGTGAAGAAAGAATAATGCTGAAACTGATCAGAAACGGGAAAAAAAATTAGCTGGGTCACTGACTAAGAAGAAACTGTCTTTTGAAGTATGCGCTGGATGGAATGGTGAACAGAAAAAAGTTCGATATAGAAGAAGATATCAGGTGACAGACAATATTATTAATTTACTAGCCGTACCCGTGCGCTCAGCTGCACCCGTTAGAAATAAATATAAAGTAATTACATAATTAAAATAGGACATTTGATCCAGGGAACATATTTATATATGGCTTCTTTTTGTTTGATATCTATATTGTCTGTAAAACAAAAGTACTAACACCAATTTTTTAATATTGCAGTTGTGTTTTAAACGTTAATAACACAGTAAAGAGTTAAGAAGAAATATTCACATAAATCGTTTAATATGTTACTTAATTTAAATTGTATTTAAAATATTAAAATGCGATCATTTTGATCCAGAGACCACTCATTTGGTGCAATGACAATTCCTTTAACATGTTTCTTAATTGTTATTACCAATTATTTTTGGAAAAGCGAAAATTAACAGAAAAATTTTGGCTACAGATATATTATGTTTATATTATATTATATTATATTATATTATATTATATTATATTATATTATATTATATTATATTATATTATATTACGTAAAAAGTGTGTTGATAACGGATGTACTCGAATTAGAAAGTTTTTAATTTGTTGTGGGAGCTCTTGAATCTCAGGAGGAACAGCTTTTACAACAGCGCAACATAATCTGCTTGGCTCATTACCCAATTTTTTTGCATTGCATTTATTGCATATATATTTTATGTATTTTAACACGGTTCAATTGAGCATAAATAAAATTTGAATTATACAATAATGGATTGCTAAGCTAACGTACTATTACTGCATACTAAATCAATACACTCTCGTTGTTCGTTAATTATCTGAGATAAAAATGAATATGTTCATAAACATTATTTTAAGAAATACAGGAAATGGATATATAGAGAATAACCTATCAAGTTTTCTGTGCATAAGAAGCTATTTTAATCTTACCTGTCCTCAATTCACTCACAAGTTACTGTAACATTATAGCATTATGTCCATCCAGAGAAACTAAACTTTCCAATGATGAAATAATAATTAATTATACAAATCGGTTAATTTAGCTTCCGATATTACTTCATACAAACACAGAAACATTGTCTGTAGGCTATGTTTCATAGCTTTCGATTGTTGTGTCCAAGGCCCCTTATAGACGAAGTCATTTGTTTTTTATTTCAATACACCGCCTTAGATGGCAGTTATTTTAATTTTAAAACTCATTTATCTCATTAAATATCAGTCCTATCAAAATTATTCAAAGAATAAAACTTATCAGAAATCATTTTAAAGAAACTTTTGTTATGTAACGTTTTCACAAAAATCAATAATAAGCGAGATATTTCGATTTATTTAATTCAGGCCCCCTTATAACCCGTTATTAAGTTTAGAATTTATTGTCTTGATTTTGTTTTTAATATTAAGACCTTTTGAATAACGTATTTTGAATGCCATATAGCCTAAAATCTAAGTTACAACGAACATAATTTATATTCCAATTTGCATCGAAATCCGTCCAGCCATTATCGCGTGAAAAGGTAAGTTAACAAACATCCAGACAGACATACAGACAGACATACAGACAAAAATTTCAAAAAAGCGATTTTCGGTTTCAGGATGGTTAATTATACATGTTAACACCAATTATTTTTGGAAAATCGAAAATTACCAGAAAAATTTCGGCTACAAATTTATTATTAGTATAGATTAAGATATATGGCTCGTATGTGGAGACGGAGAGGAAGGCAGAAAAGACATGATTGAAGAATGCTGGGTTTGCAGAGAAAGACTTTGGATAGAAAACTATGTACTGTGAAGGGGGTGCGTGCGTGTGTGTGTAGAAGGGAGGTATCCACTTGACCCTTTTAATCCAGCAGTTCTAGATATGTTTCATACACATACAGAAGGGTGGAATTAATGTTTGAAACTACTGTTTCACTAACAGGTTTATGTAAGAGATAACTCAGCTAATGCCGGTATATTTAAGGACATGTCTATTGAATACGTATGTTTCTCCATTACCTTTATTTTCCTCCCACTGTAGGTGTAAATTTATTCTGTTATTCACTTCACTGTCAGAAATTATGAATTTATGAGCTATCCCCAGTGTATATATCACTTTTTGTATCAAAGCATCACATTTATAATTCATTTGTCCATTACATCCATGCTAAATTATTTATAACTTAAACATTATGTCCAATATATTGTTCATTACATTTACTAATGCATAGTTTTATCGAAAACCACTGTAATATTTTCCAATTGCGCTGTCAATATTAATCTTTCACACAGACAATTGTACCTCCTCTTCCAATCTAGCTAACAATTCAACAAACAGTAACGACAGCTTTTATTTACAAAACTGATTTACAAACGCCCAAGGGACTGAAGGAGAAAATTCTTCTTGGAATCAATAGGAAGGCTCTTTTTATCTTGAGCTAATTCAGTGTTAACATAGCAATTTTGTAAAGGAAAGCTGCTGTAAAGGAAATATGACATTTAACTGTTTTTTAATTAATAATAATAATAATAATAATAATAATAATAATAATAATAATAATAATAATACTTTAACGGTACATACATTTTATTATTCATTTCTCGAAATCACTTTTTGACCTTGGTCACAGTCACAAAGAATAGACTATAATATATCAACGCATGTGGGCTTTATAGATTACTTAAAAGCATTTGATAAAGTCAGGAAAAAAAACTATGGGAAATAACATAAAAACAAAATACCTCAGCATCTACTAATAGCAATTCAGTCCCTACATGTAGAAACATAGTTCAAAATAGGAAACAAAGGAAAAAGGGGTGAACAAATGTCCACTATATTACGTGCAAGACAAGAGTGCCCATTGTTATCGCTCACCGTTTTTAACTATTATATTGACGACGCCATAGCAAATTGGAAGAATGTATTAAGAATAAAGTATAAGAAACTATAAACAATAAATATACTATTTACATATTATCAGGCCATTATTTCAAACACCACTACACGAATTACAGAAAAATAGTGAAGACTTTTTAAGTATATCAACAAATAACAGTAAAGTAATAACATTCGGAGGAAGGGATATAATGGGAGCGAAAATTTTAGTACAAAACACACCTATCGAACAAATTACCAATTTCAAATATATGGGCTATATGATAAGTTTGGATAGATTTAGAGATGATGAAAAACACTGAATAGCTTTCAATATTTATGCCATACAATTAAAATAACATTACCTGGATAACTACAAAACAAATATATTTGTAGGTGGCGGAAATGAAATTCCTAAGAGTTATCGTAGGTTATAGAAGGACGAACTATATCAGAAATGAAGACATTAGAAAACAATTAGGAATATTTTAGTGTATTAGAAAAGCTATCTACCGAGCGGGCTAGTAGCGTGGTAGAGGGCTGGCCTTGCATTTGGGAGGTCGAGGGTTCGATCCCAGGGGCCGGCAATCCTGAAGTTTTTCATGGTTTCCTCACTTATTTCCAGGCAAATGTCGGGATTGTACCTCTTGAAAGTCCGGCCATGGACGGCGATCCTTCCCTTAATCCTTTCATATGTGTGAGTGAATGCTGGGTAATGTCTTAAATGTTTGTGTTGTATCGGAGGTGGCCCTGGCATTGAGCTGATTTCTCATCTGGGGAGGACCTCCATGTCCTTGTGTGGTCAAAAAAGTATGTATGTGATCCAATAGATTAATTCCTCTCCCGACAGGTCGCGGCCCTGTAAGGCCCGTGTGGCGTGGGTCGTAATCTAAAAGGGAGAGGTTAAAATAACGTAAAGTAAGAAAGAAAGAAAGAAAGAAAAGCTATCTGACCACCAAACAAATTGACTTTCGCATGTTGAAAGGATGGAGATATAGACTCCCACAAAAATTATACAAGGGGGAAATGAAATAACCTTGCAGATTGAAAGGGATGATAGGGTACACTTACTTTTATAGAAAACCTATATTACGTTTTGTGATTACATGTACGGTTAATTAGAAAATTAAGTTTCAAGTATCAACAGTCCGGTAATATCACCGCTAACACTCTCTACTCGTGATACAGATGTAAGAGGTCAACGAAATCTGTGTGTCTCGATAGGTGAGCTACTCTCTACCCAGTCGTTGCCATTTGCACGCATCCTGCAGTGACTTGAAATGAGAGATTTTTAAAATTAAATTTACACAAAAACCGTCCATGCTATTGAAATACTCCAGAGGAGTAAATTATTCTTTATCAAATTTTCTATCGATATAGACAATAATCACGATCCTACTCGCAATAGTTACCGAATAAGAGGCTGTTAAACACTTGGAATTTTTTAATGAAAAACTATTAACTTTCCACCAATATGATATTACAGTTTTTTATTCTACATGCAACATGAGCTATTCGCTCTGAAAATCTGTAATGATATTTCACTTCCATCCTGTATAGGACTAACTACAGACCCGTAGGCAGAAAAGACAGTGGATTACAAGTAATTAAAGAGTGGTTTAATTCAAACGCTCTTTCCTTAAACACATCCAAAACAACTGTTGTTCCGTTTTCACTAAGGTCCAGTGGTCTTAAATCTCCTCAATCTTCCTTTAGGCTCAAAATTCATCATTCTGATTGTTCTTCTCAAAATTGTGGATGTACCGTATTAACCGAATCCTCAGAAGTTAAGTATTTAGGCATTACAATCGACCAACACTTACGATGGAATAAACATATTAAATGTTTATCCAATAGATTACGTGAAACAATTTATATCTTTGTTATACTTTGGTCATATTACCAGTTAATATTTTACGTCTCATAAAAAACTTAATAACTTTCTAAATGTCTGTGGAACAATCCATAGATCTTTAAAAAACAAAACAAGAAAAGATACACGGATAAAATTTTTCAATACAATCGCAGTACCTATGCTAACTTATGGAAGTGAAGCCAGAATAATGACAGAAAAAGATAAATCAAAAGTCCAGGTAGCAGAAATGAAATTTATGAGAAGTACACTAGGATGTACAATACAAGATAAAAAGAAGAACATAGATATACGGAAGAAATTAGAGGTGGAACCATTGCTGGAGAAATTAAAGAGAAATAACAGAAGGTGGTGTGAACATCTACAAAGGATGCCGAACTACAGACTGCCAGCTTTAGCAATGGGATATAAACCAAAAGGAAGACGAGATGTAGGAAGACCAAGAGCGAAATGGGCGCCGGAACAGGTTCAACATGAACCTAATCCTTGAAGTGAAGAAGAAGAATTTATTTAGCTTTATTTCAATCCATTCTCCAGTATGGAATTTTAGGATGGGGAAATGCTTGTAATTCTAATCTCACTCCACTAATACTTATTCAGAAAAGAATAATTAAAATATGCCTTAATAAACCAATTGATTACTCATCCGAGCTTTTGTTCGTTGATTTTAATGTTTTGAAAATTAAACAAATTTATTATATTCCTTATTAAACTTCATACATAAAAATCGTAATAAATTAAAATTGTATCATCATAAATATGGAACTAAAAGATCCGATTTTATACGACTAGAGGAACCAAAGTGTTTCACAAGCACAGCTCTTAGTCATGGTACCTAGTTTGGTCCAAGGTTATATAATAAAAAAATTGAAAAATACCCAAATTTGGAAAATTTTAGTATCAGAAATTTAAAAAACAGCGTTAGGAATTTAATTTTTAAACAATATATATTGATTTAATATGTATATGTATTTGTATGATTTAAATTGTTAAAATTGAAATTGTATATAATTTTTTTTTCTTGATCCACTTTGTGTCAAATAATTATCTTTGTTTATTTAAGTTAAGTATGTGTTTAGATAACTCCCTGAGCACGAGTCTTTACTCCTTCAGGGAAGAATTAAGACTGTATTTTTGTACATGTTATTTTACTAACAATAAATAATACACAGAGACGATGAAGCCAACAGCTGTTCTAAGAATTCTTGGAGACTATTAATTTTTATAAGACCAATTCTTGAAGAAGAAGAAGAAGAAGAAGAAGAAGAAGAAGAAGAAGAAGAAGAAGAAGAAGATGATGATGAATTTAACCGTATCATACACATTTAATCATTCATTTCTAGGAATCACTTTTCGAGCTTGGTTACAACTACAAATCGGTATGCACAAACACCCACCCATTTTACAAGCGCAAAATCTCTCAATACCCAGAATGTGAGGCCCACCAGTTGTAAGATATCAGTCCCTGTGCCGGAGATAAATTCCAGGCTGAAATATGGAGAGGTTCAGACTCTGAGAACAAATGCGATCGAATTTTATTACACGTAACCGACAGTTTATTCCTACAGCGAAGCGATTCTTTTGTAGTTGGCCATGAGACAAGAGGACTTTATCACAGGAGTCCTTCAATACATTACCGACATGTCCCCAGATCCCAGGTCCTAGAATTCCGCAATCAGTACCCACCTACATAAGATTACAGTACACCAAAAATTAATCTTGTTTCAGATTATGTATATAGATCTCCTTCGGTCTAGACAAGTGAATTTTAATAAGACAGTCTACATATCGCCAGGACACTGAACTTCCTGCTCGCTATAGTGCTTCCAAACTCAAGTGCTCTGTGTCGCATGAGAGGTATAATTTCTTCCTTATCTTGTTTGTAAGTCTGCTGGAATAACAGGCTTTAACCACAGGTGAAAGAAAGCTAGGACACGATCTGGTAACAGGTGAGTTTACATTTCGAATACCTTGGGAGCATCACAACAAATGAAAGAGATTATCAGAGGAGAAAACAGAAGATTGCGCGCCCGATATTTGGCCAGCGGCACTAGAAAATAATAAAAAAAATTGTCGAATGAAAAACTGAGAGTAGAATTCTGTAAAGACAACGGTTTACAAAAATTGCAAGAGTTAAAGAATTTAATCATAGTTTCATCTTTAATTCATCTTATCTCCGGTTGGTAAGCGTTCACATTTCTACTTGAAACAATATTCTTATTTCTTATATCTGGCACACCGTTAGTCGAACGGCTAAAGCATCGGCTTCTTATCACGCCGGTAACCCGGGTTTGGAGTCCCGGCGGGTCCAAATGGAATTTATGGTGGATAAAGACGGTGCTTGGTGATAGGTTTTCGCAGGGTACTCCCGTTTCCCTTACCAGCATTCCACAATTGATAATTTAATCTTCATCATACAGCACTATGTAGTTCGCCTTTCATTGTGCACCAAGGACAACCCTAAGGTGGCTAAAATCGGCGTGTTCTCACAGACGGGACGCTTGGGTGAATAACGTAAGTCAAGTAAAGTTCGTACTTGGCTCGTGTGCAGTTCAGCGATTTCTCTAATAGATTTACAACTTCCTATCCAACTCTGACCATCCCATTCACGTGCTACATAGTTGCCACATTCCTAGCGACTCGACCTCCACGCGGAGGTTAACGGTACGTATTGATTTTTTTTTTTTTACTTAATTTGCTAGATAACTATGCATTTTATTTAAAAACTGCAAAGGAGAGAAAAGCAGCCTATTCATTTGGGGCTAATATGGTATTAAAATTTTTGTTTTTCACTGCACAAGGAATAAGCTGTTAAAAAGTTATATTACTTCCACAGTGTCTATTCGAGCTGTACTCTGGCGTGAGTTCAATTCCCACTTGAGCTGATTATGTGGTTGACTCTTTCCGAGGTTTTCCCCAACCATAAGGAGAATTTCAGTGATCTATGGTGAATTCTGGCCTCATCTCTCGAAATACAATTTCCCTATCGCCAATTTCAATGACAATAAACAATCTAGTAGTTGATACAATGTCGTTAAATACTTTATCCTAACCAACTAAAAAATTTTTATGCAGTATGCAGTTTCCTCTGTGTATAGGAATGGACTAGTTCGCATTGTTGAGTTTGTCGGATATAACATAAGCATTTCCATGACAATCGAAACCGAATGTCACACCACAGTCTAATATATACAGTCACGAAGCTCAATACGTAGTAAATATTCATCCATAGATAGTTGCTAACCACTAGTATCGCTACTATCACCTCATTACAGACAATGCGAAATAGTACCTGAACAGTCTATTGTTCCTAGTACCCTCACAAACTCAAGCTTCGTGACTGTATATACTACACTGTGGTCATACTGTAGGTATAATTTCCGTTCCATAAAATCCTTTAATTTTTATTAATGTAGGTGGAATATAGACTTTTTTAAAAATTTATTTGACAATTTCTGTACATTGGTACTATCAGTTGTGCTTAAATAACTAACATTTCAACAATATGAGACCAATATAGTCGTTACATGTCAAAAATAACTTCAATACTTCTTACAAATGGCTTTTAAGGAACCCGCAGGTTCATTGCCGCCCTCACATAAACCCGCCATCCGTCCCTTTTCTGTGCACGATTAATCCAGTCTCTATCATCATATCCCACCTCTCTCAAATCCATTTTAATATTAACCTCCCATCTACGTCTCGGCCTGCCCAAAGGTCTTTTTCCCTCCGGTCTCCCAACTAACACTCTACAGTATATGCATTTCTGGATTCGTCCATACGTGCTACATGCCCTGCCCATCTCAAACGTCTGGATTTAATGTTCCTAACTAAGTCAGGTGAAGAATACAATACGTGCAGTTCTGCGTTGTGTAACTTTTTCCATTCTCCTGTAACTTTATCTTCATCTTAAATACTTTGGTATAATTATTGATAATCATTTAAAATGGAATAATCATATTCATTATATTTGTAATAAATTACGTAAAACATTATGTTACTTTGTTATTCTAAGAAATATTTTGTCAATTAACTGTTTACGTGTAATTTATTTAACATTATTTCAATCTATATTGATGTATAGTATTATAGGTTGGGATGGAACTCATAAATCCAACCTTTATCCGTTAATTTTACTACAGAAAAAAGTATTAAAAATTTGTTTAAAGAAGATTACCCAACTGAATTGTTGTTTAAACGTTTCAAAGTTTTCAACATTAAACAAATGTATTATTTTATTCTATTGAAATATTTTCATAGAAATTTTAATAACATTGAAAGGTATATAGGCCTACATAAATATAGAACTAAAAATATGAACCAAAATGTAAAACCAATGCAGCTTTTTATCATAGCATAAGTCAAGGTCCCAGACTATTAAAAAAATTTTATTCCAATAATATTTCAACCACGAATCCCCTCCAAATTAATAAAAAAATAAAATAAAATAAAAACATTTGTATTGGATTTATAGTTTGGATTTAAACATATTAAACACTATTTAATCTGTATTCACCCTCAATTTTAATTTTATTTTTGTCTGTATTGGAATCCCCTCCTGAACACGAGTCTTACTCATTCAGGAGTGGGCTAGTGTATCTTTAATTGTATTTATTAATTTCAAACTTACTAGAAATGAAAAATAAATAAATAAAGAAATAGAGTAAATAAACAAAAAGAAAAGAAATCCAAAAGTATAATAAGCTATTAGGTTGTTTAAATACATATTTGATTCACTCTAAAAAGTTGTATTACACTTTTAAAATGGCTCGGTGAAACTGTCTCACCTTGTGTTAAATAAAAAAGCGGCAATGGAAATTCGTTGAAATCTAAGACGGAAGAGGAGAAAAAAATAAAAAACAGGTGAGAAACGAGAAACGTTACGACGATGTGAGAATACAGAAACGGAAAAAAAAAAACAGACAAAAAGAAAGTTCAGTAAAAAGTAGGGGAACAATAATAATATGCGTTACAAGAGCGGTATGTTGAAGTTTTCATGTTCGAGGAAAAGTTTGAAAAGGCGAAACGTAGTTGAGCTTTTTTAATTTCCGAGAATTGAAAGAAAACATACCGCTCGTGTATCGTACATTATTTTGTGCGAAGATCGTTTATTACATACCTGAAAGAGGAATTTCTAATTAGTTGCAATGAAATCTCCATCTTGGTTTCTGTTCAATGACGGCAAATTTGCAAAACAAAAATATCTATCTTCAACATTGTTGCTTTAAAATGTTTTCTGTGTTTACTATACTCCAGCAGGCCGTGATATACTTCTGTCTTTTTTTCCCCCAAGTCTATAAATGCGAACTTAAAACAAACGGTAAGGTTATGTAATGATTCATTTTTCATTTTAATATTTTAACAATATTATTTATATAACATATTGCAGTAATAACATCGGTATCTGGAATCTTGTTGATTTTTTCACGGCTTCCTTAATGTTACTTGCATCACGAATGCAGTAACTTTAGTGGAGTTGTAGAGTTTACTTAATTTTTGCAAATATTTAAAAACAATAATTAACAGTGCAATTTAGATGAAATTGCAGTGGTAAGTTTCCAATTCATAATTATTACTATATTGAACGTCTCTAAAAATAATATGTTAAAAGCCTAAAGCAGTAAAATCAATATGTCACTTAAGCGGTAAGAAGAGGGAAATTGTTATGTGTGTTAGGTTGGGAATACTGAATGTGGAATTTTAGACTTACCGCGGATTGGTTTTGTGCGGAAACGAAGCAAATACGCACGATCTCGCACAAAAATATGATGTATTGATTCTGAACGCATTTTAACTCACAGTAGGAAATATTTCGTTGAGTTCGACACATCCTCCAATCGTAGTGTAGGAAGCCTCAACTCGAAACATCTTACGATCGTTTGTTCACCCCACACGGTCAACTAGAATCCACTTACAGTTAATCCGCGGAAGTCACGGTAACAGTCACGAAGCGACATTCGTTCATCACAAAAAAAAAAAAAAAAAAAAAAAAATCTGCATTCCATCTTAAATGTCCGGACACTATATCTGACCGAGGATCGCATCTCTAAATGGAGTATAATTTTAAAACAAAACCGGGCCTGTTATCAGATGCCTTCTACGTGTTTTAATCAAACAACAATAGACTGAACGCTATGATCAATGGTAGGAGTGTCACAAATGAGGGCATAAAAGAAAGACAAAAGCTGCTCAATACACTTCAGCTGGGGAGGGAGAGGGACACGGCCAGACGGAAACTTCACCGCGTCGCGGGACTCTGGAATGACACGGAAAAGAAAACAATGCCCGTTTATTGATTGCATAGATACTGATACTGGCATACTTACGTAATTATTTTATAATGTAATCATCCATTAAACTATTAAGTAACCTTAGAAAAAACCATTTATTCACATACGATTTAGAGTAAATAAAAAGTCTTTACTTCTACAAAATAGAGAGTGTAAAATAATTATTCTTTAGTTTTGTTCACATCAATTACTAGAGAACGAATTTCTAGGTCTGTACCTTTGTTTTTGCTACGTCCTAGACGTATGTTATTCAGATATCTCCACTTTTCATGTACACAGCATCTCACTATTAAAATTCTATAGACCTAAAACACCTAACCGAACCACAAACTCCTACAAATGCCTAAAAATTATGTTTGTGCCTGAAAAGCGCCTATGAGTATTTTTCGTATATTTAAATATAAATGCCGATACTAAAAATGCAAAAATGCCCAAAATACAAAAATCCTATTTCAAATAAAAAAAATTATATCTTACAGACAAACACTGGTTTGGCAAGTTCGTTCCATATTCATCTTGAGAAAGGAAAGGAAGAAGATTTACCTAATTTCTTGAAATCGAGTTAGTTTGGAAAAGTGTATAGTCCGGGTCAGCTTACTTAATACCCTAAGGGTGAAACCTAACCTTTTCCCCCTATTACTACATACGCTGGTGGATTATAGTGATTTTCTAGCTCTCAGGTTGAATTTTCTTTTACCAACTTCGTTTCGAATTTCTGTTAATGACAAATACTACAACTGGCAGTTATTTTCTGTTATGTTGACAGCAATAACGTTTGTTTTCAGTACAGTAAAATGATGAAAATGCAAGTACCTAGGCTTGTGGACTAATAATTAATTAGTAATACAGGTATTAATATTAATATTAATATCAATAAACAATTCAATTCTGTTTCGTTGTGATTCCATTTCAACTCTATATTCAGGTAACTGTAATTAAATAAGAAATAACTTATAGACCTACTTCGTATGAAACATGCATGTAAATATATTTGACAGTTTAATGAAATTATTTCGTGTTTAGATTTTTATTAAAATGTCCAAGAGAGGAAATAGCATGGTAGCGACTTCTCCAAGAAAGAAAGCGCTTGTAAGTATTTTAGTAAGCTACACATTTTAAAGTGGTGTTCTGTTTTCGAAATTCGTACTAATCATTTCACGCGATCAAATACATTTTTAGGTTACGTCTCTTGAATAGTAAACAGTCTAGTTAAAACAATGAATTTCGTGTTACCAGACAAAATAAATTTTAATATTAAATCATACTAATCCTAATTACCAACATAATTTGCAAGAAATCCAGAAGGAAAATATAATATTTCGTAATTTATTGAACCATTTAGAAAACACTTCGCAACATAAAGATGAGATGTGGTAAATAAGTAAAACATTGTTATTGTTAATTCTCTTATTATTATTATTATTATTATTATTATTATTATTATTATTATTATTATTATATTATTATTATTGTTGTTTCAGTATGTAGCATTGTGATTTTTCTCTCTTCGGTGATAACTGATATTAGTTGGCAACACTGAAGAGATGGCCAAATTACACTTTTAGGAACTACGCTTACGTGACCCTCACTATAACCTAGCATAAAAGCGGTGGTAAGTTGTTTAGGTTAGGCGAGAGCATACAAATTACTTTTCGCGTCAATGCAGCCCCGTTATGGGAAATGAGACTGACCAATCAGCACTCATTTTCTTTCACTGATAGAATTTGAGTTTTCAGGTCAGTAACACTCATTGTTAGCATCAGTTCTTCATGCATAAATTTCACCTAAAATGGAATATTTACTAAAATTAAAATTATTTATTGTTAATTTCATATAAACTCTTGGAGTCATAAAATAAATTTTATAAAGCCGTAAATCTCTCCTTTTTTTTAGCAACTATAAATTCGTTTCCTACCAATTACATGTGAAACATTTAAGTAACTTTTGCCTACGCCCAACTAGTTATTGATATATTTTGATATTTTTTTTGTGTAAGTGCATAATTGGCAACGCTACGGAAAATGACTTAGGGATGACACTTGATAATGAATTAACGTTTGAACGCTATGTAGATATTTGTAATATG
This sequence comes from Periplaneta americana, assembly GCF_040183065.1. NCBI lineage: Eukaryota > Metazoa > Arthropoda > Insecta > Blattodea > Blattidae > Periplaneta > Periplaneta americana. The sequence goes on along the minus strand of NC_091125.1, from coordinate 120,963,406 downwards.
TTCTTATCAAAAACATTATTTATCTTAAATAATTTACAGCTTCTTTTGTTGCATAACTATTTCCTTATAAAGTTCTTTGCTACTATGCTTTTTTTCAAAGTCATATTAGGAGTAATTTTAAGTTATGGGGTCATGCCCCTAACACTATATGAATCTTGATCTAACAGAAAATAAGTTATTCATATAATTGCAGTGTGAACCTTCATCGTCATTGCAAACCTTTATTTAAAAACCTCGGTAAAATAACTGTAATTCATATAAACTTAAATTGTACTCTATCAAGACTATATACACGATGTAGATTTCAGAGAAAATGTGAATTAAATTATGGGATATAAACATTACCTTAATATCCCAAATTGTCCGTTAAGTAAGACTGCACGGTTCTCCTATAAGTTCTTAGTAGCTAAGATACTTTATAATAAATTATCCAACAAGGTTGAGGATTATCCTCTGGACAATTACAGAATGACTTTCAATTTGAGGTTAAAGTCAAACTCATTTTATAATAATTTGGATGAATCTTTCAGTCGTGCTCATGGTAATCTTTGATATCCACTTACTAACAAATGGCTTTTAGAAAACACGGAGGTACATTGCCGCCCTCATATAAGCCCGCCATCATCCCTATCCTGAGCAAGATTAATCCATTTCCTACCATCATATTCTACCTCCTTCAAATACAATTCAATATTATCCTCTCATCTACCTCTCGGCCTTCCCAAAGATCTCTTTTCCTCCGATCTCCCAACTAACACTCCATATGTATTTCTCAATTCAGCCATACGTGCTACATGCCCTACAATTTCAAACGTCTGGATTTAATGTTCCTAATTATGTTCGGTGAAGAATAAAATGCGTGCAGTTCTGCGTTGCGTAACTTTCTGCATTCTCCTGTAACCTCATCCCTCTTGGCCCCAAATATTTTCCTAAGCACCTTATTCTCGAACAACCTTAATCTCTGTTCCTCTCTCAAAGTAAGAGTTCAAGTTTCACAACCATACACAAAAACTGGTAATGTAACTGTTTTATAAATTCTAACTTTCAGTTTATTTGTGAACAGACTAGATAATAGAAGCTTCTCAACCGAATATTTATTCTGCGTTTAATTTCCTCTATAGGTACTTCTCCCAGAATCAATTTCATTCATCATTCCAGAAAAAAACAAATTATTTCTTATATAAAAATTCTTCATTGTGAATGTTCAGATTACCCACCACTATACACTTCGGACTTAAAAATATCTTCACTTACATTCGACTGTCAATTATAGAGCTTTGGCATTGGCAATGCTTCCTTCCTTCATTGGCTCGGGAACGTTCTTTCTAGTTTGCTATTATTTTGTCTTTTTCCCCTGTAAAATTTGCTTAGAGTAAGTTCCTTACATGGGACAGTATAAACGAAGTTTGAAAAGTGTACTGTACTTTAGGCTAGGAGCTCACATAATGTTAAGACGAATCTCAAGAGCCCTTGTAAGGACGTTCTTCCTACTTTCTCCATTATAAATTCACAGATTTTTGGATTTAGTCGTACATCCAGTATTAAAGGAATAGAATAACTATCTTCATGTAGGTATTTAAACACGATTATTAGGTTTTTAGCTGGACTTGCGACCATTTGAGTCACAGGAGATAAACGAAAGTCCATTTCTGATATAATAATCTATGATGTTATTTATTTGTTTCATTATTTTGACTCTGAGTGAAAGAAAATAAATAAAGCACATAATTGCTCGATAGGATTCAGCACTGCGTCTCCGATTACAGTCCGAGCGATTACGACAGGTTTCCAAATGGCATCGTTAATAGTAAATAGTATTTTATTGCTCGGCCGTTAAACCGATCGGACGCGAGACCGCCCAATCTGTGTGGGTTGAGATGCGAGAGCTTTGCTGTTAACAGGCAACACTTCGCTCTATAAATGTTGCAATAAACGAGATCAAAATTCAATTCTCAACGTGAGCTTCGACGATATACTCCTTGAAATATGTCTCTATCCGAAGAAAACTCTGCTGGCGCCGGAAATACCGACAAACACTTAAGATCTGTAAATGTAACAACAATTTATTTAGGTCGATTTATGTCGGGATGCGTTGGAAACCAGACGTTGGTAAAGTTGTCTTGTGGCTTAACGATCTTCTAAATCAATCGTCACTCTCCAGGAAAAGAAGGCGAATTAAACTTGTGGATGGACCTACTTCAGATCTCTTTCATCATTTTTTCTTACTATTGACAATTTTATATTACAAGAAGAATGAAATACTAGAAAAAGTATATAGGTTCAGTCACTTAGTTATGTCAATTATCATATGGAAAGATTTGCAAGAAAATAATTAAATATTAACAAATATTAAGCATAGCTATTACAGTACATCAAATTTCAAAATGTAGACATTTCGCGTAAAAGGTTTAACAAGGTCAAATACAGCAGAGATTTTATTTATTTATTTATTTATTTATTTATTTATTTATTTATTTATTTATTTATTTATTTATTTATTTATTTATTTATTTATTTATTTATTAGGAAAATAGCTGGTTACACTTCATCAGATCATAAATGAAATTAAGAAATCTTAAAATAATTAGAAATTAGACATAATTCTAAATTTTCAACATGCTCTCTTTAGATCAAACGATACACCAACGGAATAATAATAATAATAATAATAATAATAATAATAATAATAATAATAATTATTATTATTATTATTATTATTATTATTATTATTATTTGTCCATAAAAGAGTTAAAACCATAGGACTTGTCAAATTGAAAGAGAGAGAAAATAATTAAAACAGAAAACAATAATTAGTATAGATAAAAAATGCAATAAATTTGGATCAATGTAAAACCACACGAATTTCATCTAAATTGTAGGAGCAGAGGTTTGTTAACATTTTTTATGTATCTTTTAAAATATCTCAAATCATTCGTATTTTTAATTTCATGAGGCAAACCATTATATATTTTAAGCCATAGACAATATACGTTTTGTTGAAACTTGTCAATCGATGTGCTGGAATATTAAAATTTTCCTTAAAGCGAGTGTTGTAATAATGAAAGTCACTATTCCGATAAAAATGGTTCTTATTAGAATGTATTAATTCCATAAGCTTAAAAATATATAAAGCATAAACTTCTAAAATATTCCCTACATGATGTACGATTATCGACACCTGCCATGCATCTCACAACATGCTTCTGAGCAATAAAAATATCACTCTTCTTCGAACTTGACCCCCAGAAGCATATGTCATATGATAATCTCCATTCTACTTCAGGATAATAAAAGGACTGTATGGTTCTATGAAGGAAATTGTACCAGAACAATGGAAGGAGTCCATAATCGTACCTATCTTTAAGAAGGGGGACAAGACTAACAGCAGTAACTTTCGAGGAATATCACTTTTATTGACATCGTACAAAATTTTGTCCAATATTCTTTTGAGAAGATTAACTCCATATGAGTCATTCCACGTCAAATCGCACAGCAATAAAACACGACCTTCTCGTAAATGGTCGAATCTTTTTTCATGAATTCCAGGCAACAAATAAGGAGACCCGTATTGTTTTATTTTCACAATTATTAATTATTTGTGTAGTTATGACTATTTGAAATTACGCAAATTATGCGCGCACTGTTACAAAAACTCACTTGGAACTCTGTGTCTACAAATAATTGAGATTTGCTGTTTGGCGCATTTGAAAGACTAAATACAACACTTTTTATTATTTTAGGCCTATCACAAATAAATTTAAAATTTGGCCTAATTTTTTAATCTTTTATTAGTCAAAGCAAAATTACTATATTATATAGCCAAGTTAAAAATCTGAAAAAATATAGACTTGTTCGCTTATGTATTATCTGTAAACTACTGCATTTAGAAATATGGGATCTGCACACATACATTTGTAACAATATATTTTCCGGAGGCATGCCCGCTCTCGCGATCCCCAGCTAATGAACTGCTTGTGGCCGTGGGCTAGAAGGCTGCCCACGAAGAGTTTTACGAAATCCCCCCCACAGTAAATATCTTATCTAAAGTTATTTTATTATTGTCAGCTCAGCTAAGAGGGGCAGCCCTTCACAATACTGTATGTTTATACTGTCATATAGCCAAGTATTTAACGATAGCAAGGCTGGGTAAGGCAGTAAACTTTATGACAGTAAACAGATGTCAGAAGACAAAATATAGAAATGAAAAATAAACAGTCATGGTTTGAATTTCATGGAGTGACGTGACTTCTATACAACATTAGTGACAGCAAATATCGCGTAATATACATATAACAAATGTTTAAATCCATGTGACCTTCCTAATCGCGCTTTTAAAAAGAAAAGTACCCTAAGACGCATAAGTCGCGATTTATTGATAAAGCTCAATTTAAAGGAGTCTTTGAATGTGCGAATATGTGATTCTTTCCGTGAAAAGTCCATCAACTTCGGGATAGGTCAGGTGAAATTATATGTAAAGCCGGTAGTTCTTGTGATATTAATAAACATGAATCAAATGAAAGTGCGGACAGAGAAAGTGATTATCCCTGTTCTTCTTCTAGCAGTTCTATGGATACACGGCTAGAAATCAGTAATATTGAGGAATTAAACAAGAGTTTTATGTCAATAGAATCCCTCATCAAGAAAAGAAAATTACAACAAAAATGATACCCCCGTGAAAAGTTTCAAAAAGTAAAAGGCTCTCTAGCAAGTAAAGTTTTTCATGTAGAAGTTGCATCGTCATCCCTTCAAAAGTCGGCCATATTTTATTTTTGACGGAATGCAAAAAAAAATATATATATATATATATATATATATATATATATATATATATATATATATACAACCTGAAAATTACATAGTTATTGCAGACTTTTCTGAGAATTATTCATTTGTAATACAAGATTGAGTACAAGATGTGCATTGGAACAAATGCCAAGCCACAATACATCCTTTCGCAGTATATTTCAAACTAGATACAGGAATTCGTCACAAAAGTATTGTTGTCATTTCAGAAAACATGAAACATGACACCGATTTCTTTCAGTTTTTTCAATCCGAAGCAATCAATTTCTTAAAGCAAGAATTCAACGATATGAAAAAAATCATCTGCTTTTCCGATTGATCAAGTTCACAATACAAAAACAAAAATAATTTAAAAAATAATTGCTTACATGAAGACGATTATGGAATTAGCGCCGAATGACACTTCTTTGCAATGTAGCATGGTAAAGGTTCATGTGATGGCATTGGAGAAACTGTTAAAAGACTTCCACGAGAGCCAGCCTATACAAGATCCTATAACAACACAAAAAAAAAAAAAACTGTTTGATTGGTCACAAAAAACATTTCTAACGTGTCATTTATATTTTGTTCATTGAATAAGCACAAAAACCACATTGAAAATTTGCATACCAGATACCACTATCTAAAACCAATAACTGGTACTTTAAAATTACATTCTTTCACTCCGTTGTCAGAAACTGAAGATTTAGTCAAACAATTTTCTTTCTAGAAAGAAAGTAGGTGAATGAAAATTTAAAGTGTAGTGTGAATGAAAACAAACGTTTAAAAAGCATAATGTACAAATATTTGAAGATATAACAAGTAAATTAGCAGTGTTTCCTCGAGTGACTTGATCTGTACTGGGTGTAATGTTGCAACGTTCACTCGATCATCCAGCGCCGATAAAGCTCCCAGCGCGCTTCAACGCTTCCCGTCCACTGCTGCTGCACCGACCGCTACACATTGTTTCGTAAGTAGCTAATTAAATATCCAATAAACTATTGGAGATCCCATTGTGATTTTTTCTGGAATTATTAAGAATATTTCAGTACACCTAGTAGGCATTTTTTTAGATTTTTAATACGGCTATTTCACATTGATATCTAACTTTTAATAATTGAATCATAAAAATTATTTGTAATAATTATATTAAAATTAGTTAGCAAATATTTGACAAAAGACAGTACTTTAAGCTTTTAAATGCATTTTTCAAAAACTTTTTAATATCAATATCCTCAGAAATATGACGCTTTAAATGTTGCATTGCGCGACATTTTTAACGAAATTTAACATGCAATATTTTAAAAACACGTGGACTTAGGAGGAAATAAAAACACACTTGTTGGTTTATTAGACCCATAGAGCTGGTAAAAAAAATTAAACACAATCAGAAACATGAAGGTCAAATTTTGTATAATTTTGTGCGATTTGACGTGGAATGACTCATATGTATATGAAATTATTGGGGATCATCAGTGTGGTTTTAGGCGTAATAGATCAACTATTGACCAGATATTTTGTATTCGACAGATAATGGAGAAAAAAAATGGGAATATAAGGGTACAATGCATCAGTTATTCATAGATTTCAAAAAGGCATATGACTCGGTTAAGAGAGAAGTTTTATATGATATTCTTATTGAATTTGGTATTCCCAAGAAACTAGTTCGATTAATTAAAATGTGTCTTAGTGAAACGTACAGCAGAGTTCGTATAGGTCAGTTTCTGTCAGATACGTTTCCAATTCACTGTGGGCTAAAGCAAGGAGATGCACTATCACCTTTACTTTTTAACTTTGCTCTAGAGTATGCCATTAGGATAGTCCAGGATAACAGAGAGGGCTTGGAATTGAACGGGTTACATCAGTTGCTTGTCTATGCGGATGACGTGAATATGTTAGGAGAAAATCCACAAACGATTAGGGAAAACACGGGAATTTTACTTGAAGCAAGTAAAGAGGTAGGTTTGTAAGTAAATCCCGAAAATACAAAGTTTATGATTATGTCTCGTGACGAGAACATTGTACGAAATGGAAATATAAAAATTGGAAATTTATCCTTTGAAGAGGTGGAGAAGTTCAAATATCTGGGAGCAACAGTAACAAATATAAATGATACTCGGGAGGAAATTAAATACAGAAAAAATATGGGAAATGCCTGTTATTATTCGGTTGAGAAACTTTTATCATCCAGTTTGCTCTCGAAAAATCTGAAAGTTAGAATTTATAAAATAGTTATATTACCGGTTGTTCTTTATGGTTTTGAAACTTGGACTCTCACTTTGAGGAACATAGGTTAAGGGTGTTTGAGAATAAGGTGCTTAGGAAAATATTTGGGGCTAAGAGAGATGAAGTTACAGGAGAATGGAGAAAGTTACACAACGCAGAACTGCACGCATTGTATCCTTCACCTGACATACTGTAATTAGGAACATTAAATCCAGACGTTTGATATGGGCAGGGCATGTAGCACTTATGGTCGAATCCAGAAATGCATATAGAGTGTTAGTTGGGAGGCCAGAGGGGAAAAAACCTTTGGGGAGGCCGAGACGTAGATGGGAGGATAATATTAAAATTGATTTGAGGGAGGTGGGATATGATGGTAGAGACTGGATTAATCTTGCTCAGGATAGGGACCAATGGCGGGCTTATGTGAGGGCGGCAATGAACCTCCGGGATCCTTATAAGCCAGTAAGTAAGTAATTAAGTAAGTAAGTATTAAGTTCTGATGCCTCAAACTTTGCTCAAAGCATTATATCACAGTTGTCTACGGACAGAGAAAGTTTCATTGTATTTAATATTGCAAGGTCAATTTCCTCTATATTTCGGTAGATTTGAGATGGTTGTATGACACAAACAAGATCTCAAATTTCTAATTTGGTAACGGACAACATTCATTTTCTGAATTGGGTGTGAACAGTGCAATTTCCAATTCAAATGTTCATCAAATATTAAGTCATACTAATTATTATTATTATTATTATTATTATTATTATTATTATTATTATTACTACTATCTTATTAAGGAGGAACGCGTAATTCTCGCAGACTTACTGATTCGTGAAATCAATTGGAGTACAGACGCTGCAGCCAGAGGCTTCAACCTGCAGTGAGAGGCCATCTCTGTTTCTGTTTGTTCGCGGAACGCCGCCATAAATCAGGAGCAGATCATCTGCAGCATCGGAACGTGCGCAGTGCCGCGGCGCTGCGACCGGGCCGGGCCGGGCCGGGCATGGCTCGCTGGCCCCGGGCCCCTCACTCGCGTCGGGAGCTGTCACATAGTTCACAGAGTCGTGATCACACTGCATGGCCACACCCGGCCCCCGGGCGTCTCAACTTATACACCCCTATAACTCTAAGCGGTGCCCACCCCACTCGTAGCCAAGAGAGACATTAACCAGTTCGCGGGATCTTCATCTCCGCTGCAGAGAGATTAGCAAAGTGTTGACGTCAGCTGAACTCAAACTCTTCTCCGTCATTTCCATCTTCCCCATATTCAAGTTCTTCAGCTTCACATCCACCATCATCTCCAGCTTTATCTTATTCGTCTTCTTTATTTCCATTTTCATCTTCGTCTCTATTTTCTTTATCGTGAAATTTTCCATTTCAATAGTCTATAATCTTCATTTTCCACTTTTTTTTTAACCGTTAAATACTTAATCCATTCACAAAGTGACAAAAACTACTGTAGCTCGCGCAAGGAACGATTACCGAAAAGCAATGGTGGCGTTGCTGTCTGTTTTGACGTGTGTATGAAGGCACGCCGAGGGTGGAGAGGTGCGGGCCGATGGAAGTACTGTCTCTTCCAAGAAGATGAACAAATGAGGACATCGCTGTGGAAATAAAGAACGTAGCAAGACAAAAATTCGAAGCTAATTAAACGCGCAACATATGTTTACGAATGAAATAATAATACCGTGCAATACAAGACACGTATTCACATGCAATGGAACAAACTAAAGTCGTAATGTAACTATCACAACGCACGACTGGTTCTATCGATGTCATTTCTCTTCCGACTGTACTCTTGAATATCATTCAAGTTACCTCGTGACCTTTTCTGTCGCCCGCTCTTCCTTATCGCAGTGTTTCATTCGCATTCCTTCCGTCGGTATTCCGTGCTTGCAAGACTTATAGTTTCATACTATTATTGTTTCTACTGCTATTCTACTATTTCTGCTAATGCTACTACTACTACTACTACTACTACTACTACTACTACTACTACTACTACTACTACTACTGCTGCTGCTAGACTATTATTGTTTCTACTGCTATTCTACTATTTCTGCTAATGCTACTACTACTGCTGCTAGACTATTATTGTTTCTACTGCTATTCTACTATTTCTGCTAATGCTACTACTACTGCTGCTAGACTATTATTGTTTCTACTGCTATTCTACTATTTCTGCTAATGCTACTACTACTGCTGCTAGACTATTATTGTTTCTACTGCTATTCTACTATTTCTGCTAATGCTACTACTACTGCTGCTAGACTATTATTGTTTCTACTGCTATTCTACTATTTCTGCTAATGCTACTACTACTGCTGCTAGACTATTATTGTTTCTACTGCTATTCTACTATTTCTGCTAATGCTACTACTACTGCTGCTAGACTATTATTGTTTCTACTGCTATTCTACTATTTCTGCTAATGCTACTACTACTACTACTACTACTGCTAGACTATTATTGTTTCTACTGCTATTCTACTATTTCTGCTAATGCTACTACTACTGCTGCTAGACTATTATTGTTTCTACTGCTATTCTACTATTTCTGCTAATGCTACTACTACTGCTGCTAGACTATTATTGTTTCTACTGCTATTCTACTATTTCTGCTAATGCTACTACTACTACTGCTAGACTATTATTGTTTCTACTGCTATTCTACTATTTCTGCTAATGCTACTACTACTGCTGCTAGACTATTATTGTTTCTACTGCTATTCTACTATTTCTGCTAATGCTACTACTACTGCTGCTAGACTATTATTGTTTCTACTGCTATTCTACTATTTCTGCTAATGCTACTACTACTACTACTGCTAGACTATTATTGTTTCTACTGCTATTCTACTATTTCTGCTAATGCTGCTGCTACTACTACTACTGCTAGACTATTATTGTTTCTACTGCTATTCTACTATTTCTGCTAATGCTACTACTACTGCTGCTAGACTATTATTGTTTCTACTGCTATTCTACTATTTCTGCTAATGCTACTACTACTACTACTACTGCTAGACTATTATTGTTTCTACTGCTATTCTACTATTTCTGCTAATGCTGCTGCTACTACTACTACTACTACTACTACTACTACTACTACTACTGCTAGACTATTATTGTTTCTACTGCTATTCTACTATTTCTGCTAATGCTACTACTACTACTACTACTACTACTACTACTACTACTACTACTACACTACTACTACTACTACTACTACTACTGCTGCTGCTGCTGCTGCTGTTTCTGCTGCTGTTAGTAAGCCTACTAATAAAAACCACAAGGGTAGCTGCCCATCAGTAAGGGTTTCCAAAAGACACAGCATACTAAACAAATAAAATAAAAATAAACATATGCGTTATCACTATTTACGATTATTATTTTCAAATGGAAGCTACCCTTGGGAAAGTACTTTTATTCAATAATTATTAGTAATCAGATAGAATATAAAGAAATTTAGGTGTACAGGTGATTACGTGAAATCTGAACAGAATATTTCATTACGTCTATAGCAACAATTTCCAAAATTTTTAAAGGAATTCCAAAAGACTTGAAACATTCAACTGAGAATTTTGGAATTGTTCCCCTTGCTCCGAACAATAGTCCAAATACTTCAACCTGTCCTTATATATGATAATAATCTCTAAAGTATTGAATTGTACTACTACTACTACTACTACTACTACTACTACTACTATTACTACTACTACAGTACTATCACTACCACTACTGTATTACTACTACTACTATTGCTACTACAGTATTACCACTACTGTACTACTACTACTACTACTACTACTACTACTACTACTACTACTACTACTAGGCCTACTACTACTACTACTACTACAATCACCACCGCAATCACCACCATCACATGATAGAATTTATCGTAAGATAATGACATCCAATTTTTTTTTCCAATGCCGGGTTCTTGATTCTGCGTCATTCACCCAAGCGTCTCCATGTATGAGTGATGCTCCAAAGCTGTAGTTCCTATAGCTGCCACTTTAGCGTTGTCCTTAGTGCATCATCAGAGACGAAAACAAATAATCGAATGAAGATTAATGGAACTATAGTGGAATTCCGGTAAGGGAAACAGAATTACGCAGCAAATGAAGCTTCGTTTTTGTTGACCACTTGGATCTAATGGGATTAAAACCCTGCTCTAGACGTTCGTCCGATTGCGGGAAAATTAATGTTTTCAAAATAACGCTATAAGCTTTATGAAGGAAACTACTTCTATTAAAGTTGCCTATGATATAAGTAAGAATAAAGTTAATAAAAAGACGATCTTAAAGTTCTTGGTGCATTCCTTGACAATCTCATCTTCATAAGCATTTATATTTATTTTGTATCCACGCAATTATAATGTTTGATCAAATACAATCAATAACTCTTTCTTTACGTCTGATTCACTTTCAATGTTTTACTTCGCATTAGTGAGATTGAATCTTAAGTCTGGAATTCTGTTACAACTGACTGGACTAATTTAGAAAGTAACCAAATCAAATTCACATTATAATGTTCGTATAAATTCCTGCCCAATGATTCAAAGAATAGTTACGAGATAAATTGCGTTATTTTTAAGTGTAGCAGTTTGTATTCCAGACGTTGAAAGCTTGTTGCCCTGTTTTTATTCAAGGTCCTTAAAGATAATATAATGTATTTATCTTTCAGGAACAATGTTAACTTAAATATTGCTGCTTATATGCCCGAGGAGAGAATATTTAGTAAGTATAAATAAATTACAAGTTATGCAAGCTTTTCTGTTTCTATTAAAGACATTAAAAGACAAAATTTACTATTTGCGTTTCATATGGAGCAATACTATTTCTTTCGTGTAGGATAGACTATTGTACGTAATTGTTATTAAAAATACTAGCTATGTGTGTTGTAAATAAATAAATAAATGAATGAATGAATGAATGAATGAATGAATGAATGAATGAATGAATGAATGAATGAATGAATGAATGAATAAATGAATGAATGAATGAATGAATGAATGAATGAATGAATAAATAAATAAATAAAACAAATCACCCACATCACATCCATCTATAGGCCGTTCCGTCTTAAGTCTTATGAGAATTTTTGAAAGGTTTAATATTAGAAATTCACAAGTAGCGGAATTTCCTGATCATGTGCTCAGATTGATGAACGAAGCTACAGACAACAAGGACCAAACACAGGACAAGATATACACCTACATTATTTATGGAAGGAAGATGTATCTCCATTTCCTTGGCGGGAATCTAACCTAGTACACTAAATTTCTAATCGGAAATGACACTAGTTTAATCACAAGTCGTGATTATGCCATAATTACTATTGTTATTATTATTATTATTATTATTATTATTATTATTATTATTATTATTATTATTATTATCATTATTATTATTACTGGACCAAACTATTAGATATGAGATGAGCCAGACCAAACCATCCGAGGTCAACAAAGAGAAACAACAAATTTATGAGCCTACTATTCCGTATTTTCGAGAAAAATATCAGATGGAAGGCACCTGGGAAGTACATGGTTTAATGATCGGAGCGAGGGGCACCATCCCACGATCAACTGTAAACACTATCAGAACATTTGGAATCCATGACATCATTCCACAAATAATTACTTCAACCATTAAAGGGTCTGTGGCAATTCTGAAAAATCATTTATACGGAATATCATAATCACCCCCCTTTTCTATTCGTTAGTGTGTGATTGTTACAATATATGTACAAATGTATTATTTCTTAAATTTAAGCTCCTAGTTCACATTTCAATTTGACTCATCTATTTTACTGTAATCGTTATTATTGTTATATGTGTGTTATTCTGTGTTTTTGGCAACCCAGGATGCCTGGGCAGACTATTTCTTCGAAATAAATTATATATTATTATTATTATTATTATTATTATTATTATTATTATTATTATTATTATTATTATTATTAGCATTATGCATAGAAAATAATTATTTATGATGTTGATGCTATGGACAGGGTCTTTCGGTGACAGCATATTGGTTTGAATTAAAGGAGAACCATTGTATAATGGAATATTGCTAATAAAATTATTATTAATATTATTATTATTATTATTATTATTATTATTATTATTATTATTAATATTTGACATGATTTACAACTCTTCCGATAGTAATGCATAACAAGCTCTAGATGCCTCTACCGTCCTGGCCTCCATTAATTATTTCCAACTTCATCTGCACTTTTCCTCTAATCATGTCTTTTCTAGGCCTTATCTTCATCATGTTTCTCATATTACCTTTAAATGCTTCATCCCTTCGCAGCCAAGAGAGGCCATTTAACCAGTTCATAATATTTTCAACTCTTTAGTCAGATTAGCAGAATGTCGACTTCAGCTGAACTTGAGACAAAAATCTACGCTACAGACTGGTTTTATAAGATATTCTCACTTTCCCTGGTGTCATTTCATCTACTCATTCTTTTAGCTCTTGAGATTGTTATTATTATTATTATTATTATTATTATTATTTATTGTTATCATTATCATCATTACCATTATTATTCCCGCCTAATTCTTTCCTATTGTTTTTGTCTTCCTTATCTAATTCCTTCATTACTCCTCTCTCTTTCAATTTTTCTGTTTCTGTTTTACCATTTCTATCTTTTTATGCAATTCCATAATTTCATTGTGATTTTACATTTTAATCTACTTATTCAACTGCATTTTTCTTATCTCCCTAACACCTGTTTCACTTATCTTCATCTTCAAGTCTGTCTTTATCTTCATTTTCAACTCTATCTTCCCTACCTTTATCCACTCTGTCTTCCTTATCTTCATCTTCAACTCTATCTCTTTATCTTCATCTTCTACTTTGTCTTCCTCATCTTCATTCTGAACTGAATTTTCCCTATCTTCATTTTCTACTCTGTCTTCCTTATCTTCATATTGTACTGAATTTTCTCTATGTTCATCTTCAACTCTGTCTTCCTTATCTCCATCTTCAATTCTGTCTTTCTTATCTCCATTTTCCCTATCTTCGTCTTCAACTCTGTTTTTCTTATCTTCATCTTCAACTCTGTCTCTTTATCTTCATCTTCTACTTTGTCTTCCTTATCTTCATTTTGAACTGAATTTTCCCTATCTTCATTTTCAACTCTGTCTCCCTTATCTTCATTTTAAACTCTATCTTCCCTACTTTTATCCGCTCTGTCTTCCTTATCTTCATCTTCAACTCTGTCTCTTTATCTTCATCTTCTACTTTGTCTTCCTCATCTTCATTCTGAACTGAATTTTCCCTATCTTCATTTTCTACTCTGTCTTCCTTATCTTCACATTGTACTGAATTTTCTCTATGTTCATCTTCAACTCTGTCTTCCTTATCTCCATCTTCAATTCTGTCTTTCTTATCTCCATTTTCCCTATCTTCAATTTTCCCTATCTTCATTTTCTACTCTGTCTTCCTTATCTTCACATTGTACTGAATTTTCTCTATGTTCATCTTCAACTCTGTCTTCCTTATCTCCATCTTCAATTCTGTCTTTCTTATCTCCATTTTCCCTATCTTCGTCTTCAACTCTGTTTTTGTTATCTTCATCTTCAACTCTGTTTTTCTTATCTTCATCTTCAAGTCTGTCTCTTTATCTTCATCTTCTACTTTGTCTTCCTTATCTTCATTCTGAACTGAATTTTCCCTATCTTCATTTTCAACTCTGTCTCCCTTATCTTCATTTTCAACTCTATCTTCCCTACCTTTATCCACTCTGTCTTCCTTATCTTCATCTTCAACTCTGTCTCTTTATCTTCATCTTCTACTTTGTCTTCCTCATCTTCATTCTGAACTGAATTTTCCCTATCTTCATTTTCTACTCTGTCTTCCTTATCTTCATATTGTACTGAATTTTCTCTATGTTCATCTTCAACTCTGTCTTCCTTATCTCCATCTTCAATTCTGTCTCTTTATCTTCATCTTCTACTTTGTCTTCCTCATCTTCATTCTGAACTGAATTTTCCCTATCTTCATTTTCAACTCTGTCTCCCTTATCTTCCCTATCTTTACCTCCTTCTTCTCTATCTTCACATTCAATTTCATCTTCATTGTCTTCATCTTCAACTCCGTTTTACTTATTTTTATCTGGTCTGTGTTACTTATTTTCGTCTTGAACTCCATGTTCTCTATTTTCATCCTTAATTCTGCAATCCTTATTTACCACATTAACTGTCTAACGTTTCTTCACCTTCAATACCGTATTCGCAACCTTATCTCTTTAGGCTTATTCCTATGTTGAAATATTTTACACTATAAGTATGTCTTTTTATTGTTCAACTACATCTTCTTGTCTTCATTTAGCTCTCAATCTTTCTTATGTACACCTTCGATCTCGTGTTTCGCATCTTTATCAACATATTTTTATCCTCTTCACACCCAGTTTCTTTAAAATATCTCAATTGCGACGTTGATAAAACCTCGGCGGTTGCGAGCTTCGTTAAATAAATCATAATTGTTTATCTCATTTGAGAATGAAGATAATTCTGATGGATGTGTCACGAGACCGCAAAAGCCTGTGACGAGAGACGTGAAAAACATTACGGCTCACTCAATAAGGCAGTCATTGGCTAACCTGTGACGTCGGAGCGCGTTTCCTCTCTCGGAGCAGAGCTGGTAGAGCACGTGAGGGAGAGTAATGTGTCTCTGCTATTTAAACATCTCTATCCCTTCCACTGCCACTCCCCCTACTTTGATATTTTACCTATGCTTTCCCTCTCGAGGAACTCTAGAGTATAGATGTGTGATGTCACAGAGACAGCAGTTGGAAATGCAAGCAATAAGGCAATAATAGACTGTAATGTATCTGGAGTCTAAATAGGGATACAGGGTGTAACAGGTCTTCACGGACAAACTTTAAGGATGATAGATCACACAAACAGATTCATTTTTTGTTAAGGAACATATATTCGATGACAACTTATGCGTCCTTTTTAGAAGCGCATTCCACATCACGCATATGGCATAAGTGTGCGCCTGAAGTCCTTATCATCTTTCTTACAATGCTTTAGTTTGCTGTTTTTGTGTGATACACATTGTCCATCTTATTATCCCTGTCATACTGCTATAAGTACATAAGTTTGTTGTTCCTTCAGTCAGACTTACTCAACAAATCCAACGCAACCCTTCCATGCTCGAAAGAGTTGGACGTTCAATGCTGTGAAAGTGTCAAAAATGTAATGACTAATGAGAAAGAGGACATACAATTTCAACAGCTATTGCAAATTGTCAGAAAATGCATGGAGAACTAAATTTCATTTGTGCAAAAAATGTACTGAAATTCTTACTTTTTTATGCATGGTTCTTCAAGGAGGTATCATCGGGCATATGTCCCTTAACAAAAAATGGCCCTCCCGGTGTGACCTATCATTCCTATAACTTTGTCGATGAGGTCCTGTTACGCCAGGGATGAGACGATATTAGTTCCCAATCATGGTAGAAGAGCTCGACCTTGATCACGAGCGCATAGCGCATCCACTACATAGCGTCGTAACGTAGACACAAGGATGTACATGCAAATGCAGCGAATAAAGGCAGCAATTATTACAATAACTTGCGTTACTAAATTTCTGGCTATGTAATAGGGCTAATTATTCAGTTGTTTAGTATACATGTACATATATAAACAAATCACAAAAGGAAGGGTTTTTTAGGAACAAAAAGAGAAATAGGAAAAGTTAATTGTATGTAAACCATTTTCTTGTTAAAAGCAATTATTTATTATATCAATACTTCACTTCAATGGTTAGGAGAAACTAATAGGGTCTATCTGCTCGACGTGTGTGATCTCTAAGTACTTTTGAGTATTTGTTAAAAAAATAATAATGACAATATTGATTGAAATAGAGTATATTGATTGTGTGATTGTGAAAATGTAGTCCTTACTCTCCAGTCGTGATTATGTAATGAGTTTTCTTAGAGTGATTTGTGAGATGCACGTAACACGAAAAAAAAAAAAAACAAATTGATTAAATTAAGATATTGAGAGCCATCGTAATTTTTGGGGTCAATCATTTATGGGGATATGTATGATTTTTAAAACTTCCACAATTTTCGGCCAAAATTTGTGAAATTTAAATTATATAAACAGATCTATAATAATATCGTCTGTACAAAATTTGGTGCAATTAGGTCTAATAGTTTTGAAAGTATATTTTTAAGTATATTTTATATTGACGTTACTAAAAAAGCTCCTTGCACCAAAGTTTTCAAAATGTTTAGTTCATATTTGCTCAAAATCTTGAAAATAGTTATTAGAATCAAAGTGAATTAGCTTTTTGAGCTTAGTAATAGTATAAGTTAAATTTCAATCAAAGATAAAATATTATTTCTAAATTAAAGAAACACGTAGTGTAATAAAAGTAAATATCCAGAAACAAGCAACAAATAAAACATGAACAATATGTACATTTAAAATAAAAGGAATCTAGATACAATCTACTGACCCAAATGTAAATTAATTTACCTTCGATGTCAATTCCTAAATCAATTTATTTCTCTCTTCTCCTGAATAATGCCTCTATATAGAGGAGAGTCGGGTAGTATCGGACATCGGGTAATATCGGACAGTGCGTTTCTTTCATCTACCACCATATGGTAGTACCTGAATGACATGGTTACGTTTCTCAATGCGACATCACAGAAACGTAACCATGTCAATCAGGTACTATCATCGTGTGGTAGATAAAAGAAACTCACTGTCCGATATTACCCAATGTCCGATACTACCCGACTCTCCCCTATATATATATATATATATATATATATATATATATATATATATATATATATATATATATATTCATGTTGCGTCTCATAATGCCGGTTTATGTTGCTTTTTTTGCAAATGATATTTTTTTTACACAACAAACACTGGACTTCATCACCATGTTCGAAGCATAAATATTGTATCTTCCACTCTTCCTTGAAAGGCTTCCCTTCCGTCATGATGCGCTGTGTTCTAAGATCTGTACATCCTTTAGCAATGTTTACAGGTAAAAGAGCTCCGCGCGCTCGCAGCGGGCATAAAAGAGCTCTAGCTCGAAACTAGTAGTCACCAACGCAAGACTGTGTTACACTCTCAAAATAAATTTGCGCCACATCCTTCGTAATGTGCTCAGCATTTGCTCAAATATTACGACAGCGAAACACGACGCCAATGGTTGTGAACGGTAAGAAGCTCCGGTGGGTGAGTTATGGTGGAAGAAAACAATTTGACGGTTGCGGCTTTACAACTACTGCGCAATGCACGTGTGTTTTGTTTCGGGGAGCTGCAGTCCGGGTCCTGGCATCACCTCAAGAAGCTGTTATTCAATTATTTCAAAGAGAGAAACAAAAGTGTTGGATTTACGAGCTGCGAGGTTTTGAAAGGTCAGTAATTACAAGCGTCAAGTGAACAAGCGGCGGCGGCTCGGTGGGCGGAAACAGAAACAGGCACTAACAGCAGTTCCGCCTGCACTAACGGGAGATCACGCTTCAACTCTCTGCTCCTAGAGTAGTAGCTATTCGTTTTATTGGTAGCCGTCAAGAAAAATTGTCATAATTTATCTACTTTATAGATGTGTTTACGGTTTTCATTTTCTATTAATTAAGTTCTTATCTGTTATTTATGCACTGTATTTGTTTACTTATTTTTTCTTGCCACTTGTATTATTTACTTATTATTCCACTTAATGCTACAAATCCGGCTACTATAAATTAATCTTCTATTCACGTGGGTTTGGTATGTGAACCCTGTCTTCCGACTGACTTGTGTTGTCACAAGTGGCGTTCCAGTACAGTGTCAAACATATAACCAAGGAGTTCTCCTACTTGTGAAAATATCTAATATTGGTTAGAAATCCTTATGAGAATTAGGATGAAAGGAGCAACCACATAAATTCAAACGAGATAACGGTGATTTAAGAATCCATCTCATTCATACATTCATTCATTCATTCATTCATTCATTCATTCATTCATTCATTCATTCATTCATTCATTCATTCATTCATTCAGTGTTCTTCCCAAGAGCAGGTCTTTCACTGCAAACCCAGCTTTCTCCAATCTTTCCTATTTTCTGTCTTCCTCTTTATCTTCTCATATAATCCAGATATCTTAATGTTGTCTATCACCTGATTTCATCTGCCCCGAACTCTTTTCCCGTTTAACATTCCTTCCAGTGCATCCTTCAGTAGGCAGTCTCTTTTCAGTCGGTGACCCAACCAATTCCTTTTCCTCTTCCTGAGCAGCTTCAGCACCATTCTTTCTTCATCCACTCTTTTCAACACGACTTCATTTCTTAATCTGTCTATCCACTTCACACTTTCCATTCTTCTCCATATCCACATTTCAATATGACCGTGTCCGCCGGCAATATGGAATTCGGCAGACACTACGTGACGCTCTTGGAAATGATTTTAATTGTACAAATGCAGTTCTGAGATTTTTATGGAATACAGGACTGGATAAGGTGATTTAGTTTTTTATTGACCCGTTTTACTTATCCTTCGGACCCTTTACATCCGGAGGTTACATTTGTCGTTTTATATTTGATTTTACATTGTTGATATTTCGAACTTTATACATCCGAATATTTCATAAAATTATATCGCTTTTGAAATGTGATACACAATTTATCTCTGGTGGCCTTAGCTTTATTATTTTATTTGTTCGTTTTGAATACCACCTTGGGTTTTAGAATTGCTCACTTTTATGATTCTGTACAAATCACCTTGTGTATACTGCATTTGTGTACCTCGTTTTACCGCGACAGCGCTTTTTAGTTCTTTTAGCACTCTGATTATTATATTATTTATGTCTTTGTTTTATTAAGAATTTTAGATAAGGGCGCAAATAGCCATAGTAGGTGACGCGCCCTTTTTAAACCCTACTACTACTCCACATTTCAAATGCTTCTATTCGCTTATCTTTACTTCGTCCTAAGTCAATGTTTCTGTCCCATACAATGCGACACTCCATACAAAGCACTTCACTAGTCTAGTGTTCGCGTAGGCTTCCGCGGCTGGTGTAAATGGTGTGTACTTCACAAGTCTCTTTCTTACAAACATTCTGAGGGCCACCGGCGTAGCTCGGTCGGTTAAGGCACTTGCCTGCCGATCCGGAGTTGTGCTCGTGCGCGGGTTCGAGTCCCGCTTGGGTTGATTACCTGGTGGTTTTTTTCGAGGTTTTCCCCAACCGTAAGGCAAATGTCAGGTAATCTACGGCGAATTCTTGGCCTCATCTAGCCAAATATCATCTCGCTATCACCAATTCCATCGATGCTAAATAACCTCGTAGTTGATACAGCGTCGTTAAATAACCAAGTAAAAAAAAACGAAAAAAAAAAAAAAAACATTGTGATGGGGGCAGAGAAAAAAAAGTTAATTTTTTCCCTTCCACTGTGTTAATAATGTCAAAAGAAGTGCTTATACAAATTTTGGCCATTCGACCGCAATTACGAGACTGTCCAGAAAGTGATTTTCCAAGGGGGGCTGTTTACAAAAAAAAAAAAAACAACATTGCATAGAAAGATTTATTGAAACAGATACAGCAATTGTTGCGCTATTTGTCAACATATCCTCCACTGGAACTGAGACATTTGTCATTCCATGGGATCAATTTTTGTATCCTTGTGTCGTAGAAGTCAGCCGCCTATGATCGGAACCAGCATTGACAGAAAAACAGGGAAGATAAAATGTGGAAAGAGTAATAAGTAGACAGTTTTTACAAATTCGAAGATTATTCAGCAAGGAATTCATACAGGGTAGTTGGAACGGCGTGGCTGAGCAAAGTAAGATCGAAGCACAGCGTGTCGCGGTGTTTATTAGAGGTTGAGGAACTCGTCCCCTGTTGGATCGTGGCCGGTTCTGTCCACTTAGCCACGCAATCTGGCTACCAGACTTCCTGTGTTGCTACCTCGGTGATCGTGACCGGGCAAATCCGCCCATCGGCGGGTCCCAGGCCACGACGCCGGTCTCCTTTGTGAACACGTATTATTACCTTATCAACAAATTAACGTGGATGAGGCTTCAATTAGGTTATTGCATTGATAACAGATTACTCGTACGCACGTATCTACAAGAAGCAGCCTTTTGCTATCATTTCTGGAATTACGTGTAAATTCACACGTAGTACTCTTTGCAGAAACGTCGAACTCTTGAACTTAAATGTTTCGCAGTTGTGAAACTGTAACAGGAACTTGTACAATGAAATTCTTAAGCTGCAGAACAACTCACAAGAAAACTGCATATCGACAACAACCGTACACCCGCCCACGAAATGTACGGTATAACTTTCTGTAGAAAAGGAACTTAAGTTATATTTCTTAATCAACACTTTAATAACAGGGGCGCACCATTATCACAGAACTTACGCGTATGCTTCGTCTTTTACAATAGAAACTATCCGTTCTTGAAATTCACTACCTACAGATGTTAGGACCTTTCCGACCTTAAACGCTTTCAAGTCCAAAGTGAAACATCTTATTTTAGAACGCACAGTGTAACTATTTTATATAGTAATCATGTAATTTACTTTGTCATCTAGTTTAAGTAAGTATTTAAGTTCGATAATCCTCTGCCTTATGCATATTTTTCTGTCTCGATTTTGTCTTGGATATACTTATAACTTTATTTTGTATTAACATTATATTATCATGTACTTTTTATCCTCTGATTGCGTGGAAGAGAAGGCCTCACGGCCTTAACTCTGCCAGAAAAAATAAAGCATTATTATTATTATTATTATTATTATTATTATTATTATTATTATTATTATTATTATCCGAGCGGCTAGAACATGGGCGCACAAACACTGTCAGAAGAGGGAAGGTTGGATTCATCTCCTCCTACTAACTGCAAGAAAATGACGCGTTCAATAACGGATCCGCTGGATGCAATGTCACTCCTGATTTATGAAAAGACAATAATAGTCCACATCATACACTTTTGCCTCTGTTTTCAATCTAGCTTAACTTTCTTGGGTTGACTTTAATGGCATAATTTACGTTTAACCAGTTCATTAATATTTGTTTCAACAGAAGTGCGGAGTCACAAAAGATAAATTAAGGGGTTAAGTAGTCTACGGCTTACCAGCAGTAAAATTTTTGGAAATATTCAACATTTTTTTCCTCCATTACTGTATCTTATACAATAATGAAAATTGGTATGTGTAAAACACTGTCCATCTGCTATACGAAAAACATATATTCATGATTAAAAAAATATTTATATACTTTTCCAAAATTCAAAATGGTGGCAGTTCACAGTGCAGTGATGAAGCGTTTCCCTCACAACTCAGACTTTTTAACTTTTTCATATTCTCTCTTTTATTTTATTGCTGAAACTCATGTTTACAATTACATTCGTTAATAAATATTTTTTTTAATTTTGTGTTATAAGAAAATACTGATATTTGATAATTTTTTTAATGAATTTATTTTTTATCAGACAAGCTATCAAAGGTGGAGAAGTGATTTTGCATCATATTGTAGATATGACATGCATAAATAGACACAGAAAATTTCATCACAGAATGTTGGATAGTTTTTGAGTTAGGAGGGAAACGCTTCATCACTGCACAGTGAACTGTCACCATTTTGAATTTTGAAAAAAAGAATAAATATTTTTTTAATCGTAAATTTTTTTTCATATAGCGGAAGGATAGTGTTTTACAGATACTAATTTTCATTAATGTAAAAAAATACAGTAATGAAGGAAAAAAATGTTGAATATTTCTAAAATTTTACTGCTGTGAGCTGTACCTAACCCCTTAAAGGATTGTCACTTAACATGCTGCAATATTCATTCTTAATGTAGTTCAGTTTCGAAAATGTTTCTTCGTCCAGGGCAAGAGAAAAATAGTCATTGATTTTATTTCTTCCTTTGACTGAGTTTCGCGAAAGACTTGCACATTTAAACGTATCTACTAAATTAATTTATACTTCCTCAGCTGCTATTATGAAGCATCTTTGATAAATTCTCCTTCACTAAATGGCTTCATATTTTTTCCACGATTCTACACGAAAGTTTTACAACATTCTCAATATTAGAACCATAATAAACTTCAAGTTTCTGTGTCCTCGCTTTGCCTGACAATAAACAATCCTGACTAAGAATACAAACTATTATAAAATAGGTTAAAATATGATTAACTCATAAAGGACAGATTAAATTTAGAGTTTAACTTTGCTGTTTACATATCTGAGAGCATATGTTTACCATAATCATTATGGTGGTATTACTCGACCAAGGCCAGTGGAGTCGTGCAGTCCGGAGCCGTGGCGCTACTGCTCCTGCGTTCGTAATACCGCATCGCGATAGTTCACATTATGCCCGCGGCTCCACTCGCCTTGGTCGAGTAATATTTATTGAAATTTCTTGCAATGTTACGAGGCGCATCCAGAACGTAAGTTTCCCTATAAAAAAAAAGAACACACACTTTCATGAAAACATTTATTGGCAACAGGTACAGCAATGTTTCAGCTATTTTTCAACATAGCCACCATCAGAATTGAGACACTTGTCGTATCGTGGGATCAACTTTTGTATCCCTCTGTCGTAGAACTCTGCCGCCTGTGAATGGAACCAGCGTGTGACAGACGTCTTCAGCTCTTCGTCGTTGCCAAAACGCTCACCGGAGGACAGGAATTTCTTGAGGTGCAATAAAACGTGAAAATCGCTGGGAGCAAGATCAGGACTGTAGGGTGGATGATCAAACAACTCCCATCCAAATTCCGTCAAAATAGCTGCTGTGTCCCGAGCCGCATGTGGACGAGCATTGTTACGGAGGAGCACAACACCTGCAGTAAGCATTCCACGCCTCTTGTTTTGAATGGCACGTCGCAATTTTCGCAGTGTTTCACAGTAACGGTCAGCGTTCACTGTTTCACCTCTTGGAAGGAAGTCAATGAGCAGAATGCCCTTCCTGTCCCAGAACACCGTGCACATCACTTTCCGTACCGACAGCGTCTGTTTGAATTTCGTCCTGACCGGAGATCCACTATGCCGCCAATGCATTGACGGCTGCTTGGTTTCCGGGGTGAAGTGCGAAATCCAAGTCTCATCGCCCGTGACGATCCTGTCGAGGAGCTCGTCGCTGTCATCGTGATACCGTTGCAGAAATGTCAGTGCTGCTCCTAAACGTTGCATTTTGTGTTCGGGTGTCAGGTTTCTCGGCACCCACCTGGCACACACTTTTTTGAACAGCAGGTGCTTAGTGACAATCTCATGCAACAAGGATCGCGATATCTGCGGAAAATGGCTGCTCATCTCCGTAATCGTGAAGCGACGGTTCTCCATGATGCACTGCCGCACCAGCTCAACACGATCATCATTGATGAAGGACGGTCGCCCACTGCGCTCTTCATCATGGACACTTTGACGACCTTCGGAAAACTGCCTACACCAGCGACGCACCATCTGCTTACTCATGATGTTCGGCCCATAGACCTGATAGAGCTGCCGATGAATTTCAATTGGCGCATTAAAGAACTTTATCACCAACCGAACCTCGCAGGCGGCGGGAGAAGGAATAAGAACTTCCATTTCGGACCACTGCTGCCACGCTACTGGCACCAGGCGGGACCTGTCCGGCTGGCATATGATTGATACGTCATAGATCTGTTACGCATGCGCAATTGATACGGCTAATTACGTTTACTTTCAAGGGGAAAAAATCGGGAAACTTACTTTCTGGATGCGCCTCGTATAATGAAAACACATGATAAATGCTTATTGCAAATAAGATACATAACACCATCGCAATATACAAAAGTATTCTTCTTCCCATTCAACATAAAAGTTAAAAGTTATGTCTTAACGCTGAAGACGAGATTGTCACTCATTTACGTTCGTCACTTCTTTTCCGTTTAGAAATACGAACGTGAGTGCAGCTCACAAGTTGCCTGGTGCGGTGGGAGAGGTGAAACTAGGGTTTAAGGAAAAATTCACCCACGGGTCTCAAGTGGACACTGCTGGGCTAGAACGTCGACTTTCTAAGCTGGTGAACCTGGTCCGAATCCCGACAGGTTCAACTGGAATTTGTAATGGACGTAGGGGCGTGAACATTTATAACTACGATATCGCACCATCTACCCTTAAGTGTGCCTACTAAATACGGTAATCTGTCACTGATAAATTCGACCTTTTTTACTGCTGATTTTATTCTTTTATGAATAAAAAAATCTTGTTCCTAATTGGTGATTGTTACTTTCTTTCCCGTATGACAAGTAAACTCCTCTTTGTGACATGCCATTCCCATCTAACCTAACCTTCTGTACTCCGACAAAGTACAGGATAATCCGTTTGGGTATGAATAAAATAAAAACACTGTGAAACATTTACTGCTGAACTTTATTTGTTGAATATATGTGCATACAACACTGAAAGATGGGAGATTCCTCAGAGCTCAACATGATCCCCATTGCGCACCCTGCACAATTCATAACGGTGATGCAATTCAACTCATGTCCGTTGTAACATAAGAGGGGTGATTTGTTGAAAAGCTTGAGTAATTTATACTTTCAGATCAATGTTTCTGGGTTTCTGTGAATAGACAATGTCTTTAACAAAATCCCACACGCAGAAGTCAGGAGGAGTTAGATCTGGGGAGTTTGGGGCCAAACCAAGAGATAGCTGCTTCTCGTACTTCGCCTGCGTCCACCTGCATGTTTTTTTAAACACAGAATCTGTTTTTACAAATGTTCGATATCACAACATTATGGAAACGTATTTTGATGCATTACGCACACCACACTCACGTCGAAATTCCCTTTGAGTTCTTTTAACACTCTCAAATTTAGCATACCAAAGAATACATTGTGCACGCTGTTGATTTATAGTAGCCATTTTAATCATCTACAATTTTCACTTGTCCTTTCAGATTATTTATTTTATTTTAGTAGGTTACTTTACTACTTTATCAACATCTTCGGTTATTTAGCGTCTGAATGAGATGAAGGTGATAATGCCGGTGAAATGAGTCCGGGGTCCAGCACCGAAAGTTACACAGCATTTGCTCATATCGGGTTGAGGGAAAACCCCGGAGAAACTTCAACCGGGTAACTTGCCCCGACCAGAAATGGAACTCGGGCCACCTGGTTTCGCGGCCATACGCGCTAACCGTTACTCCACAAGTGTGGACGCTTTCAGATTACAGTATGCATTGTTGATTATTATCACATATGGAAATTCCCATCTTTTAATCATAATATAATCAGCAAGAAATTTGTCCTACTATCATAATAGCTTTATAATAATAAATTAATATTATCCATGGTCCATAAACCGTAGATTCAGACTAGAGGCTCTTAACTCCTGTCTATTCCCGGTGCTAGCATACGGTTGCCAAACCTGGGCCCTCACAAAGAGGCAAAAGACGAACATCGAAATATGCCAAAGGAAAATGGAGAGGAAGATAGTTGGCGTTTCACTGAAAGACAAGGTCTCCAACACGGCACTGCAGAAAATTACAGCTTCTGAGAACATCACAGAAAAAGCCCTCATAACGAAGTGGAAGTGGGGTGGTCATGTAGCAAGGCAGCAACAAGGCAGATGGGCGCGAGAAACCACCATGTGGGACCCGTACATAGGAAGGAGAACACAAGGCAGGCCAAGAAGAAGATGGGAAGATACATTCAAGCAGCAGCTGGGAGTGAACAAACTCATATAGAACTAAAATTTGACAAACTCTAGTGTATCTCACATAGTGGATGTAAATGTAAATATTGTTCACGTGAAATAGCTCATCATGTGAACCACACCAACCGAGCTTCCCCTCCTGTAGGAGGCCCTAGCCCTACATGGAACACAGTGGCTTCATTCATTCATTCATTCATTCATTCATTCATTCATTCATTATCCATACCCAAACGGATCATACTATATATTCTATATCTGAAAGAGATACTAGACTAAAAATACGTAAAATGTTCATTTCTCTACTTTTCGTATTCCTGATAAAATGCATTTTAAAATGATTAAATTCATTGCTATAAAGGAGAGTTTTGTCTCTTTCATTTCGTACATTAAGGCCACGTAATAGCTTAATTTACTTTGGTGAAACTTTCGTAGTGTTAAGGCAATGACACAAGAACACCTGACCTGGGCAAGTATAAAACAACTGCCGCGTTTTCTCTTGAACCTGCCAGAACAACCTGTTACCACACAGCTCTAGGTTCAGATGGTAATAATAAGGAAGAGAAATCAAATCACGGACCTTTACAACAGAGAGCGCATGACCGCCCACTAGAGTACTCAAAGCTGGTCCACATCGTATAATGCCTATAATACACTCTTTAAACAATTGTTACAGGCCAAGAAAACCCAATCATTTATAGACAAACACGTTCATGAGACCTTATCTACAAAAGAAACCTTCTCTCGGCTGCCATGAACTAGTTTGTAATCTCTACACTGAAGAATGTTTACCCTAGAGCAACTCTGTAAGAATATTCCGTAAATGTCCAGACCAAGCCGGACAGGTTAAAAATTCGATAGGTGTAGAAATCAGCAATGTCAGATCTCGATTTCAGTGGAAGAGCCATGAAGGTATCTGATCATATATGTTGAATTATCGTGTTTCATCTAGAGTGATACTGGTTGATCGGAAGTATATCGAAGGCCGGTCACGTAATTATATATATGGAGGGGAGTTGCAGTTAACGTAGATCCATAATATTTGGGATTATGTTTATATAGGTCGCATTATAAGGATAAAATATATACGGATATAACATTCTTAATTATTGATTCAGTTGGCTTTGTTGTATTTCCTGCTTACGTCATGAATGTAGCTATCTAATGATGTGGACTAGGCTAATAAAATACCTACGCCAATAATAAATAACGCAAGGTAGCAGGAATGAACAGCGCACACTTAACAAGCGCGTTTAGAATAAAACTAGAGTTGGGGTCTCGAGTATAAAGTATATGCTCTTAGGATGTTCTCTTTCTTCTTTCCTTCCTTTGTTTCTTTGTCTCTTTCTGTCTTTCTTTCCTTCTTTCTTTCTTACTTTCTTTCTTTCCTTCCGTCTTTGTTTGCTTGTTTGTTTCTTTTATCTTTCCTTTATTTCCTTCCTTCCTTCTTTGTTTGTTTGTTTGATTGTTTCTTTCTTCTTTTCTATATTTCCTTCCATGTTTGTTTCTTCTTTTCTTTATTTCCTTCTTTCCTTCTTTGTTTGTTTGTTTCTTTCTTCTTTTCATTATTTCCTTCCCTCTTTGTTTGTTTGTTTCTTTTTTCTTCTTTTCTTTATTTCCTTCCTTTCTTCTTTGTTTGTTTGTTTGTTTCTTTATTTTTTCTTCTTTTCTTTATTTCGTTCCTTCCTTTTCTGTTTGTTTGTTTGTTCCTTTCTTTTTTCTTCTTTTCTTTATTTCCTTCCTTCTTTGTTTGTTTCTTTCTTTCTCCTTTTCTTTATTTCCTTCCCTCTTTGTTTGTTTGTTTTTTCCTTTCTTTTTCTTCTTTTCTTTATTTCCTTCCTTCTTTGTTTCTTTTCATTATTTCCTTCCTTCTTTGTTTGTTTGTTTCTGTCTTCTTTTCATTATTTCCTTCCTTCCTTCTTTGTTTGTTTGTTTGTTTGTTGTTTCTTCTTTCCTTTATTTCCTTCATTCCTTCTTTCTTTCTTTTTTCTTCTTTTCTTTATTTCCTTCCTTCCTTCTTTGTTTGTTTGTTTCTTTCTTCCTTCTTTTCTTTATTTCCTTCCTCCTTCCTTCTTTGTTTGTTTGTTTGTTTTTTCTCTTTTTTTATTTCCTTCCTTGTTTATTTGTTTCTTTCTTTTTTCCCTTCCGTTTCAACGATAAATTTGACCTCTGCTATATCAAAGCTCATTCCGATCATGTGGTATATCCATGCCTGTTCCGTGTTTTACAGAAATGTGTTAAGACTTATCTTTTCCACCATTCAAAAATAGTTTATAACAGTACGAGTAGGTTGTAAAAGAATCCTCAGTCTTGTAAATAAGAAATTTCAATATCTCCAGTCGTGAGGTTGAGAAAGCACTCAGAAGCAGTGAGTAAGAGGAATTCCTATGGCAGTATACATATGGCAAAATGTTTAGTCTTGCCAACGTCCTATCAGAATGGTTCAATTCAGATTCGAGACTTGTGAATGAATTCCAGACGTCTTAATAACAGTGACAAGGTCCAGTATTCCCTATAAAAATAGTTTATTTAAACAGAGGAATTTCTTTCCTACTTTCTAAGTGCCAAAACCAATACTTTACTTTTACTTTTGAGAGCTTTTCCACTCTTCAGCGGTAACCCAAAATTCTTCTCCGCCATCCTTCACGGTACTTTCAAGACATAACAAATGAGCCGAGAAATATATTAGTAAAGTGTAAAAAATTCCAGTCCTCTTTGACGTTATTTTAATTTTTTGTTGTGTTTAGTTTTAAGTTTTAAATTTGAAGTCATATCCATCTATAAGAAACCAAAGCTCTGAAAACTGATATCTTATCGAGAAATTGTGGTATCGAGCTACGTGTATAGAACCTAAACCATCAAGTTTAAAGACAGCATATGAATACATTTATATATTAGCTGAAATCTTATCTAACACGAAAAGTAATTTATTTTAATATAACATTTTAATACTTGTCAATTCTAGACTACTCTTTAGCTCACAGGTTTAATTTAATATACATCGGTCTAAATTAGGGACTAATTTTAAATAACTGAATAATTTTTGCAATATATAGTACATGTCTTTAGTTATGACTGTATTCATTCATGAGCATAGGGCTTTATAAATAATATCTGGACTCCTGGACAAAACCAAAATGGATAATATGTATTTATGTTATTTGTTTTCTTTACTCGTGTTTGATTATGAATAGGCCTATTTAAATTTTTATTTCTTGTATTAAATTATACTATATTAAAATTCTATGAAGTCATGTCAGTTTCAAATATGTTATTATAGGGGACAGTAGGGTAGTATCGGACATCGGGTAATATCGAACAGTGAGTTTCTTTCATCTACAACCAGATGACAGTACCTGAATGGCATGGTTACGTTTCTGTGATGTCGCATACAGTTACGTAACCACGTCATTCAGGTACTACCATCTGTGATAGATGAAAGAAACGCACTGTCCGATGTTACCCGATGTCCGATACTACTACTAGATAGTAAATATCAATACCTTAAAAACAATATACTTTGCATACTTCCACTCGGTAATGAGTTTTGGAATAATATTCTGGGGAAATTCCACAGATAGTAACAATATATTTTTATTACAAAAAAGAGTAATTAGAATAATAGTAGGTGCCAAATCTAGGGAATCGTGTAGGGCTATTTTCAAAAAACTACAAACAATGCCCATGGCTTGTCAGTATATATTTTCATTAATAATCTTCCTCGTATGTAATCGTGAAAACTTTGTAACTAATTCAACAGTTCATAGCATAAATACACGTCAAAAAATGACTTTCATACTCCATCAGCAAGTCTATCGTGCTATCAAAAAGGAGTGCGTTATATGGCAGTAAAAATTTTTAATAGCCTCCCTATCGATATAAAAAATGAAACTCAAAACATAAAATTATTAAAGGCCAAATTAAAGAAGTACCTAATTTCTCACGCCTTCTATTCTGTAGGTGAATTCATGGCATTCAATAATACTTCATGAAATTGATACAAAAACTTTGTGTTGTACTAGTAGACTATATTGTAAATCTCGTCTATATATATTTCATTTAGACTGCGACTATAAAATAAGATTTTATAATAGTATTAAGTTTTTTGACTTGTTCCATATTCTAGCTGTAAGCATGTATGAATACCATGGAATGTTAATAAATACAATACAATACAATACCCAACTCTCCCCTACAGCACTGAGAAATGGTTTCTCAAAAACAGTAGGGTACCTAAAAGTAGGACATGATTGAAGACATACCGTACGTATTGAACTAAAAATATTTCATTTAAATTAAAAAATAAAATAATACAGAAGTAATTAAATATCCCATGTTCGAATGATAGATGTCCTATAAAATAAATTAAGAAAAGTATATGGTGTCCAAGGAAACGATGTTTTGATCAAGATAATGTAAATTGCTACAGGTGAAGATGTTGCCTAACGCGTGAAGAATAGGGATGACGATGATGACAATAATAATAATAATAATAATAATAATAATAATAATAATAATAATAATAATAATAATAATAATAATTTATTAAATTGTACTGCATCCTATTTTAACTAAACCAAATAAATGCAATTTATTTTACAAATGAAAACGTGTTCCTTTATTGTGTAGGCCTAAACGTATAATTAAGAAGTTAGATGTACTTCAAAATTAAATTTTATTTTAAATGAATATGTACATTGTAATTTCTGTTAATTAAAACATTTCTCATTTTATTTGCCACTGTTAACGAACACTGAATACAACAGCGTCACATATTTACATTCTATGGAATGCCTGGTTAGCCTTGAGCTCGACGTAGCAATTGCAGTTTAGTATTATGCACTTCATAAAATGTCAAAACCTTGATCGCTCTTATAAATTACACCAGCAACATTGTGATCGTGACTGTCTTCTGTTGTGCTAAAATATTCACTAGTGTACAATTTTAGTTTCTACAAAGTGGTTCAGCGGTTTAAGTAGAGTAAGCTTTTCTTTCTGCAAGCAGGTGGAACATGAATTGTCCATAAATAGGTATACACTCTGGTCCAGAATGTAAAAGACAGTCTCTCTCCAGATGTGGATTATTCTTGCTTACGGAGTTAAGTGTAGCAATTATTTGCGTAATATTTACGTCATTTTATATTCTGTCGTATTTGTATTAATTGGGTGATATTATATGAATCAAAACACTTTTGAAATCACTGAAACTAGTTAAGAATAAGGTATTTTTCATATCACTTAATTAAATAAGGAATAGGCTAAGGTTTATTTCTATAACCATTTTCAATATAAAATTCACGAAAGATCGCTACTTTGCTTATAGTTTTCAGTATCCATTCTTCAAGATCTTGTACAGGACTCACAAAGAAATCTTATGAATTTTTATTGGAATTTTGTTTATTAATTTATCACCGCACTTCTACAGTCTTGGAAAGTTGACAATCGCAATGAAAGAAGGAAAAATAGGGAGAATAACAATTAAAAGATACGCAATTGTACGTCCTTTCCAGAGAATTTGAGACTCTGAGGTAGAAGCTATGTGAGCTCAAAGCATATTGGTTATTTGTCTCGCTCTATTTTCACCGTTCCGTTTTAGGGACTTAGAAAATTCTGAAGGAGAAAAAAGCCGAAAATTGAAGTAACTTAATAGCTACCCACATGAAGGGAGAGACTGTCGCAAAGCACGATCTACAACACGGCAGAACATCAGCAGGTCAAGGTCGTCGAAGATGTTAAGAGCCTGGGCAGAGCGAGTGGTGAGGGGATAGGAGTCGCTATCCTCGCTAGACAAGAGGTCCGAGCCGTTAAAGTAGGTGAGTGATGATCGAGTAAGATGAGAATATCGCCGTATGTATGTATGTATGTATGTATGTATGTATGTATGTATGTATGTATGTATGTATGTATGTATGTATGTATGTATGTATGTATGTATGTATGTATGTATGTATGCCTCTACAGCTGAGCGCACCAAAGAGAAACATACCAACAGAAACACATTGGACAAAGATGAAATTAATGTCTGTCATCTGTAATGAAAATCGTCAAATAGCTAATACTGGATGTTCATTTCAAAGTGTGTCATGACGTCACTGTTGATGAGTCAGCGATTTGAAGCGAGTTTCAGCTTTTTTGTGTCAGAGAAGTTGCCTGTTAACAATCAAGGCGTTCAATCTGAACTTGAGAACGTGTACGGTATAACTTGAACGTCGTGGCAACAGATGGCGGTCTGTACGGTCTGTGTGCTAACATAACCTCTTTCGAACTGTGTTTTGCGCGACCGAGTCGTACGCAGCATATTTGTTATCATCGGTTGCGTACGGCAACATTCCACAACACAAATCAAATGCTTCGTGTCCATGTTGACCGTCGAAATTAATGTCAACAAATATGTAAGTAATCGTCTTAACCCTCTCCCCATATCCCGACAGTAAGGAAAAAACTCACCTCAGTACATGTTTCGAAACAGTTCACATTCCTGCCACTACCGGCGTTACCGTATGTATCGGTAAGTACTCTTCTGAATAAACGCCGTACATGTTAGGCAACGTCTCTGGCACATAAGTAATACACCTCTGCGGAAGTGTAGGAAGATTGAATTATCTAGGCTCATTGACTAGCCACATGACGGCATACAGCGAGCCATGACACACTTTGAACTGAACACCCAGTATATAAGCTATAGTCTATATAGACGAAATATATATATATATATATATATATATATAGTTTACTAACTTACTATCACAGAAATCAAATAAAACATAAATCTAATCGACATGAATATCGTCGTACTCGAAGACAAAAGTCTACTTTCCCATTAATTGAGCCTAAATGTCATACAAGTGCAGCTCTTAAACATGATGCTAGTTTCGGCCCAAGACTTTATAATAAAATAACAAACCATTTTCCAAATTTGAAATATTTTAAAATTGAAGCTTTTAAAAAAGAAATTTATAAAATGATTCATAATATATAATATTAACAAATGTGTGTATTATTTTATTTTTTATTTCTGTCGACTATATTTATGTTTTTATTGAATATCACTGACTTCTGTCTGATTGTCAATTTATATTAATTTTTTTTCTCTTACGGTAGTGGCTAGAAACATTTTTGTTTTATAATTTTAATCTGTAAGTACTCACTAGCTAGCTAGATAGCTAGTTAAATAAATTAAATAAATTAAAAAAATATTAAAGTATTGAAGTGTAAGTATAAATAATTTTTCAATAAAACAAAAATCTGTTACATGAAATTAATTTTGAATAGACATCTAGAACTACGGTTGGCTAACCTCAAGAAGTATTCCTTCCTCTACATTAGCATAAGATGTGAATAGAGTTTAGGATTTATCTTCGCGATAAAATCCGGCTGTGAGACAGGGTGACATCCATGCATATCCCAGGCCTTTCAACACCGCCCAAGACCCATATATATACAGACACCATGTATCATCGTGATCTTTGTGGTAGTCCAATCTGCCTTACCTAAGTCTCGAGGGATATAGGTAGTAAAACGTCTTTCCAGTAGCAATAAAA
The DNA here is from genome assembly GCF_040183065.1 of Periplaneta americana. NCBI lineage: Eukaryota > Metazoa > Arthropoda > Insecta > Blattodea > Blattidae > Periplaneta > Periplaneta americana. The sequence goes on along the minus strand of NC_091125.1, from coordinate 120,929,192 downwards.
TTATGTTTTTTGCAACCTCTAAACAGCTCGACTTATTGTAATCCACATGGGAACAAGCAGAGAACGTTTTTGCTTAACCAATATGAATTATACGTTTTTGTACACAGTCATGGTGCGGTTTCCTCGACTCATGTCCTATTAATTTATTACATGTGAGACTAGTTTTTACTTCATACTTGAAATATATTTGTTCAGTTTTTCTCCCCTACGTGGATCTAACCTCACGCAAACACTTCCTTTTGTACATTCCAGCTGTAGCTCATTCTGTTGACACCTTCACATAACAAAGGCCGAGGTTTGGTGAGATGTTTGTGAAAAATAAAGGCGACAAATAAGTGTCAGTTTTCAGGTACGATTAGACGTGGTGATTGTTTTCTTCCTCTTCTTCTTCTTCTTCTTCTTCTTCTTCTTATTATTATTATTATTATTATTATTATTACTTACTTACAAGGAACCCCGAGGTTCATTGCCGCCCTCACATAAGCCCGCCATTGGTCTCTATCCTGAGCAAGATTAATTCAGTCCCTACCATCATATCCCACCTCCCTCAAATCTATTTCAATACTATCCTCCCATCTACGTCTCAGACTCCCCAAAGGTCTTATTCCCTCCGGCCTCCCAATTAACACTCTATATGCATTTCTGAATTCGTCCATACGTGCTACATGCAATGCCCATCTCAAACGTCTGGATTTAATGTTTCTAATAATGTCAGGTGAAGAATACAATGCGTGCAGTTGTGCATTGTGTAACTTTCTCCATTCTTCTGTAACTTCATCCCTCTTAGCCCCAACTATTTTTCTAAGAACCTTATTCTCAAACACCCTTAATCTCAGTTCCTCCCTCAAAGTGGGAGTCCAAGTTTCACATCCATACAGAACAACCGGTAACACAACTGTTTTATAAATTCTAACTTTCAGACTAGATGACAAAAGCTTCTCAACCGAATAATAACAGGCATTTTCCTATTTATTCTGCGTTTAATTTCCTCCCGAGTGTCATTTATATTGTTACTGTTGCTTCAAAATATTTCAATTTTTTCACCTCTTCGAAGGATAAATCTCCATTTCTTATAGTTCCATTTCGTACAATATTCTGGTCACGAGACATAATCATATACTTAGTCTATTCGGAATTTACTTCCAAACCTATCGCTTCAATTGCTTCAAGTATAATTTCCGTGTTTTCCCTAATCGTTTGTGGATTTTCTCCTAACATATTCACGTCATCCGCATAGACAAGAAGCTGATGTAACCCGTTCAATTCCAAACCCTCTGTGTTTTCTGAACTTTCCTAACGGCATATTCTAGAGCAAAGTTAAAAAGTAGAGGTGATAGTGCATCTCCTTGCTTTAGCCCGCAGTGAATTGGAAAAGCATCAGATAGAAACTGGCCTATACGGACTCTGCTGTAAGTTTCACTAAGACACATTTTAATTTATCGAACTAGTTTCTTGGGAATACCAAATTCAACAAGAATATTACTGTATGTAAAACTTCTCTCTTAACTGAGTCATATGGTTGTTGTTATTTTTATTATTATTATTATTATTATTATTATTATTATTATTATTATTTACCCCTGTAGTGGCTGAGTGGTCAGACCTCCGGCCTGTCACGCAGATGGTCAGGGTTCGAGTCTCGGTTAGACTTGAGATTTTTTTACTTGGGGCGGAAAAGATCGAAATTGAGGTTTTTCTCGTGGATCTCTCGTTTCCCCAAATTCAACTAAGAAAACTACCACCTATAACAGCTATAACTAATAAACCTAATATCCCCTTAAGTATTTCCCCATATTAGTCATCAACATCATTTCAACTATTAGTCCCCATTGAGGGAAGGGGCAGGGAATGGAGACTGTCCTTGCAAATAAGTCGCTTGGGCGGGCCATTGTACTACCTGGAAAGCCAGAAATATAGGAGTGAAACGAAAATGATGATGATGATGATGATGACGATAATGATGATGAAAGAGGGAAGTGTAATTATGATAGCGAAATGAGACTGAGGTCCAACACTGAAAGTTACCCAGCACTTCTGTTTCAAATGGTAGAGGGAAAACTTCGGAAAAAAACAACTCAACCAAATGTAACTTCAGGCGTTTAGTTGCAAAATCAGATAAATCACTAAAACATAATGTTTCGGCATGAAGGAAAAACGTTTGCAAGGAACCAAGGATTGGCAACGAATACCATTCTTTCATCATACAAATCCATGTGATGTATCTGGCTTTGGAGCATAACATTGCCATAGCAGTTGTAGAATCATATGAAGATATGAAATATAACATTAACTCATTTTCGAAAAAAAAAGTTAAGTATCTGATTTTGCAACTACACGCCACACAAGTCCGAACGAGGATTTGTATGATTTGAACAACATAATTTCTTAGTTAATATTTTCTTTCAGAAGTAGAAATCCGTCATTTTAAGAGATTTACACAAAAGTACGCTAGAAATGTAACTTCTTTGTGTAATAACACTGCGTAAGCATCATTTTCGCCCTGCTATGAAAATGTTTTAAATCATATAGGCCCAAGGGACTTTATGACAGATAAGAAAATATAGATTTCGCCAGATGAAACAATAGATGTAACTGAGAGTTTCATGGGTCATGTTACCGCGGCAACATTGCCATCTAATGTTATGACGATGAAGATATCTCTAACATTCCAAATTTTCGGTTTGTATCAGTTACTTCTTGGAGGTTGAATTAAGTTTTGCTGGAAACAAGCTTAGTTGAAAATAGAGAAATAATTTTAGAAAAAGTTTTACAGCCACAGATTTGAAAATGTTTAGAACTCGGAAAAAATGTTTCATTGGAAACAATAGGTGCTATTCATAGATATTTCGCTAGCCCGCGCTACGAGCGTGCTAAACTAGCCCCGGCTATCGACTGGTTACTTGTACGGGATTCATATCATATCGCTAAACTGGTTTATGAATACGGAAAACGTTAGTTCGCTGATCATCCACCGGAAGCCCGCGCTAAAAATGTCTATAAATACGGCCCAATAAGATTATGCAGTGATTTAGTTTTACAGTGCCTTTCAACATGGTCACTAAATGTAATATATAATTTCGTTCTATAAAATTTACAATAACTATAGAGTTTTCTGTTTGATTTAAATTTAATTTTAAATTATGGATTTATTATATAATTTTCTTGGAGTTTTTTCCTTACAGTAATACCCTCTTGTATAGTCTATGTGATAAATTATTTGGTTATGTCAAACATTTACTAAAATCATTGTTTACAGTTGTATACAGTTTGTGTCAATCGATCAATCGACTGTAGCTGCATATATGATACACAAAAGACACGAAAGTACCTACACGCACCTTCCGTTTCTGTCCACAGCTTTGGGTACATAATCACTGTTTAAATACCTTGTGCTAAATGCGACCAAATACTGGACCTTACTAATAATAATAAGTAAGGTAAGATGTGTATTATAGGGATACGTAACAAGCTGTTTTTTACGGTGATGGATTGTTAGCCCTTCGCCCAACCCCCAAGCTGGAGGACCACCCCTTATCGGCTGTCCACGACTGCTTATTCAATATATTCGCAGCTACCCTCCATATCTGGAGGCCGTCTCCTCTATCCGCAACCTGAGGACGCGCCATGCCGTGGTGATAGAGATCGACTATTGATCAGATTTTTTGTATTCGACAGATAATGGAGAAAAAATGGGAGTATAAGGGTACAGTACATCAGTTATTCATAGATTTCAAAAAGGCATATGACTCGGTTAAGAGGGAAGTATTATATGATATTCTTATTGAATTTGGTATTCCCAAGAAACTAGTTCGATTAATTAAAATGTGTCTCAGTGAAACATACAGCAGAGTCCGTATAGGTCAGTTTCTATCTGATGCTTTTCCAATTCACTGCGGGCTAAAGCAGGGAGATGCACTATCACCTTTACTTTTTAACTTCGCGCTAGAATATGCCATTAGGAAAGTTCAGGATAACAGGCAGGGTTTGGAATTGAACGGGTTACATCAGCTTCTTGTCTATGCGGATGACGTGAATATATTAGGAGAAAATACACAAACGATTAGGGAAAACACGGAAATTTTATTTGAAGCAAGTAGAGCGATCGGTTTGGAAGTAAATCCCGAAAAGACAAAGTATATGATTATGTCTCGTGACCAGAATATTGTACGAAATGGAAATATAAAAATTGGCGATTTATCCTTCGAAGAGGTGGAAAAATTCAAATATCTTGGAGCAACAGTAACAAATATAAATGACACTCGGGAGGAAATTAAACGCAGAATAAATATGGGAAATGCGTGTTATTATTCGGTTGAGAAGCTCTTATCATCCAGTCTGCTGTCCAAAAATCTGAAAGTTAGAATTTATAAAACAGTTATATTACCGGTTCTTCTGTATGGTTGTGAAACTTGGACTCTCACTCTGAGAGAGGAACATAGGTTCAGGGTGTTTGAGAATAAGGTGCTTAGGAAAATATTTGGGGCTAAGCGGGATGAAGTTACAGGAGAATGGAGAAAGTTACACAACACAGAACTGCACGCATTGTATTCTTCACCTGACATAATTAGGAACATTAAATCCAGACGTTTGAGATGGGCAGGGCATGTAGCACGTATGGGCGAATCCAGAAATGCATATAGAGTGTTAGTTGGGAGACCGGAGGGAAAAAGACCTTTAGGGAGGCCGAGACGTAGATGGGAGGATAATATTAAAATGGATTTGAGGGAGGTGGGGTATGATGATAGAGACTGGATTAATCTTGCACAGGATAGGGACCGCTGGCGGGCTTATGTGAGGGCGGCAATGAACCTTCGGGTTCCTTAAAAGCCATTTGTAAGTAAGTAAGTAAGGTAAGATGTGTAACGAGAAATTCAGAACGCCCTATATGCTGAAGTACAAAAAGTATTATATTAGGTGCTATAATACATAGCCCTACTGCATTATCCGGTTAGAATATTAATTTGTATTCAGGTTTAAAAATAAGTAAATTATGAATCTCACGCTGTTTGATAGAGGATATTATAATGCAGTTCTTATTATGTTGTGTTTTGGTCCCCTGTGTAAATTACGTTGCACACAAACAAGTGACAACTTTATAGCAGTGCGAGCTCTATTGATATTGTAATCAGTCAACCTTCGCTGCGACGCGAACTATACAACGACCTGCATCCCATGCATATCCACAACTCTTACGCAATGCCAAAATACGAGTCATAAAAATTAGGAAAATAAAAGTGTTCCATCTGACGGACTGCTTTAAAAGGAATCTGATCCTCGAGGTGCTCGCAATCATAACGGGCAGGAAGACTTGTCTTTATTAAGGGTCCGTCTTTTGTTTGAATTTTATACCCGCAGAGATGATGAGCATGATGATGATGTGATATAAAGCGAATCCGGTTGAACTCGTCCCAACAAACTGATTTCCTTTCCCTTTGATTATTTAACTGCGTAAAAGATTTTGTGTTCATAAATAAGCGTCTTGTACAAACCAGAACATTTCGTAAAAGACTTATGTATGCACAGAAGCACATTCTATACACATGACGACATATCTTCATGCGTTGTTGAATAGTTAGTTGCCGTATCTACCACTGGATCGGAGGTTCGCGTGTTCTAACACAGCCGATGGCTTTTCAAGAGCAATGAAAATAGCACGATTCCTCGGAAATGAAGCAGAGCTGGGAGGCTATTGTCGTAGATTCGCGGTAAGTAAGAGAAACATTTCCACGAATGAGGATACCTAGGAAAAAATTTTACCTCACATTTCCTTACATAAAAATATAAATTGGGGTAACACGACAGACCAATGTCAAGAGTCTCAAGTGCGCGATCTTGCTGCAATTTCCATATGTAATTCATACAATATCATATTATAGGGTAGACCAGAGTAATTGTAAACACTTTTCACTGATTTCAAATATATTTCAACATTACATAACCCTCAGTAATGGTAAGCATGACAAAGAAGCATTGTGTTATTTTTTTTTATCTTTCTTTTCCCTGAAAATGGGTTTAAAATAATAAGGTTGACTTTTTTTCATCTTTTAATTGCTAGTTTACATTTACCCCTTTGAGACAAAAAAAAAATCGATGTGTTACATCCTATGTAATCTTGATACAAACGTTTTCGCCCCTAATGTGGCATCTTCAGGTACAAATATAAGTATCATCTAAAATCAATTACAATACAAGCTTACATTTAAAACTGCCTTGATTAGAATAAAGTATGACATAGTGACTATATTATCTATATCAACATTAATTGTCCTGTCAAAATTAAAAACGAATTCATTTTAAAACAATGTGAATGTGCTTAGTCATGCTAAGTAGATTCCTTGTATGATATCTCAGATGTATTGTGTTGTCAATAAAATCATTAAAATACTAAAATTATACAAATTAAAATCTAATATTATCAAATGTGGAGTCATAAAGCATGTATAGCTAATTTCGTGGAGCAATTGGAATTCTCGTAAAATGTTGAATGCCCTCGTATCTGAAAACAAACATATATCTGTGATAGGTGAAATAGAGATTATTATGAAAATGAATTGTAAATTATTTTTTGTTCTGTTTCAGAAGAAAGAGCTGTACCTACTCCTTCCAACTTCAATTTTGGTCGCTGGTATATTTCGTCCCTTTAACCTATGATATATGACGATATAGGAACTCATTACCTATCCTGAGCTTCACGATAACTGTAGTTACTATTTTTCACATCTGTGACAACCCTCTCTAAATTCTCTACAGTGTAGTTGGGTGGGAGTCTCTTTCTAATATAATTTCTTGGCATTTTGATTACTGAAAACTACGAAATGTAACCATAGTAAAACATGTTTACAATTACCGCCAAGCAAGCGAAAAATATAAAAACGTCATAATTTAATGAACTGAGGTTATGGGAGATCTCAAAACCATTGTAATAAATGTTAACTACTATACATTACTCACAAAACAACATATTCTTTAAAAATAGCACTGTACGTTTACTTACAATGCCAAATATAAAGGTGAAGCAAAATTCTTTCTCGACTTTTTTTTAAGATTCTTACAAAACATTCGTTTACAACTAAGCAGTTACTCCTATTTGGCGCCAAGCTGCCTTGTAGGTTAGCCAACATGTTAATATAAATATCCCCCGAATTGAAATTTTCATATTGACAGTTTTGTATTTCTCACAGCATTTGTTTGCAATTACCCCCTGTTTACAATTACCCTCGTCTACCCTATATGCAACATACATACATGCATATATAGAGTCCACACCTGTGGAGTAAGAGTTAGCGCGTCTGCCCGCGAAATCAGGTGGCCCGGGTTCGAATCCCGGTCGGGGCAACTTACCGGTTGAAGTTGTTTGCAAGATTTTCTCTCAGTCCAATATGAGCATTTGCTAAGTAACTATCGGTGCTGGACCTCGGACTCATTTCAGCTTCATTTCATTCCATTCAGACTTTAAGTAACCTGAGATGATGATGCAGCGTCGTAAAATAATCCACAAAAAAAAAAAAATATATATATATATATACATACAATCATTTGACGTTTCAGAAAGATGAAATGATAATAGGTTAAGAATGTAACGTGAATGGTAGGAAAAGATAAGTTGTGAGGATATACCCAGATCAAATTCCAGTAGGCTCTTTGGTAAAGAGCCGTCTACAATACAACTCAGGTTTGGCAGGGACTTACGAGTAATACCAAGGAGATTTGAAAAAGCATCATTGTAAACTAGACACTTCAAGTGAAATTTATGACAAATCAATAAGAAGGATATTTCCACGAGGGTATGACAGACCCTAATTGTAACAAATTCTTAACAATACTGAAGAAAACAACACTACAATTACTCTTAGGATGTATCGATACTTATACTGGGTGCAGCTCATAGATAAACTTTGTATATTCGTTATTATTTTCTTAATGTTAAAATAAATTCTCTTGTTAAACTAATCTCCCTTTTGAAGACTTAAGACATGCCAAGAAAGAAACGGGAGTAAAATTTCTTGTAATATTCTTTGGACAGTAAAAATAATTTTTATTTAACCTCTGATAATATCTAAGTATTTGGAATAATTCCTTTCCGTTACAGACAGCCAAAGATAAGCTCTCTTTAACAATTTGATATTAATCTCTCTGTATGAAAGAAAGCTCTAAAAAGTCTTCCTTTGTTGTACAGCATCTAATATAGTTTATGAATGGTATACCGTACCTTTTCCTCCATTAAGGAAACGAGATTTCTTATGACGCAAGTAAAACCAACAATAACTTCCCATTTTCTAAACTTTCATCTTTAACGCGATCTTTTTTACACGACAGGTAAAATCTCATACGCAGGTGCTGAGGACATCTGAAAAACTGGAAAGGTTGTATGGGCCCCCTTCGTTGCACTTTCAGTCCCGGTAAAGAACTGTAGCTTCACAGTGAGGTCAGGTAGATATGTGAACTTGAAAAGAAGTCTTGCAGCCATACAAGGAAATCTCTTTTGTATATGTTTACAGACGTTGAATGTGTCTTTCTGCCAGGTTAGCCGTTTGTTGATAGCAGTAGGGATCTCCCTGAGTGTTGCAAAAGAAGTTGGTAAGATGAAGTAGCCCAGAGCTCCGGGAGGGAGCTGTATCTCATAAGGAAGTGGGAGAGGGGGGGGCAGAGCCCATTCAATGCATAACACAGAAGCTCTACAATGCACAAAGATGGGTTGACCTTGAAAGAATTGGAAGTCTGGTGATATTGGTTTCAGGTGCAGAAAACCAGGGGCAAGAACTTACTGGTGTTGTTGATTGCTCTTTGGAAATATATTACAAATAGAAAATTGGATAGAGTAGCAATTTACCACAGCTACGGACTCACGCATGGAGAGTCAAAAACTGATTACACCAGGGGAAGTCGGGGACCCCCCGTCATCATATGAGTTTTGTAGCAAAGCTATAATGATGTTTGTGGGAGTGGTAGGAAATCGTAGATTACGTATGTTTCCACACAAGACACTAAGCAAGAAGACAGATAGCAATTCTAGAAACAATCATTAAAATGCATTCTGAGTATATAATCCTATTACACAACCTTCCACACGGGGATTCTAATAACATACGACAGGTTTGAATATATCGCTGCTGCGTCAATGGCTAGCGAATAACTCTGTGGGTCTATCAATATGTAAATTCGTGGTTCTGTGTACAACAGTTCTGTAAGCAAAGAATACAGAAGCTGTATTATGTTAACATGACAATTCAGTTCGGTTTAGCTTGCAGATATTAAGCCATTCGCGAAAGAAAGACGGGTGTGCCCGCCCTTGCTATGAAGTATTAAAGTAGCCTACAAAGACACACGCCATGCTGGTGTAATATTTTATTGCAGCGGTCCTGTGCCACGGTTGAGGGTTCGAATACCACTTCGGACATGGATGTGTAACATTTTAGCAGTATTATGACGATATTATGAAATGTCCTTCAAGAACTAATACATTATTATAAGTTTGAAAATTGATCAACTTCGTCAGTTTCTTTCATAGTAGTCCTTCTAGCGTATCATAATAGCCACAAAATGTGTATCATAATAGTCCTTCTAGCATATCATAATAGGCCCAAAATGTGTATCATAATAGTCCTTCGAGCATATCATAATAGGCCCAAAAAGTGTACCATAATAGTCCTTCTATCATATCATAATAGTCCCAAAATGTGTATCATAATAGTCCTTCTAGCATATCACAATAGCCCCAAAATATATATCACAATAGTCCTTCTAGCATATCATAATAGGCCCAAAATGTGTATCATAATAGTCCTTCTAGCGTATCATAATAACCCCAAAATGTGTATCATAATAGTCCTTCTAGCATATCATAATAGTCCCAAAATGTGTATCATAATAGTCCTTCTAGCTATCATAATAGCCCCAAAATGTGTATCATAACATTCCTTCTAGCGTATCATAATAAGCCCAAAATGTGTATCATAATAGTCCTTCTAACGTATCATAATAGCCCCAAAATGTGTATCATAATACTCCTTCTAGCGTATCATAATAGCCCCAAAATGTGTATCATAATACTCCTTCTAGCGTATCATAATAGCCCCAAAATGTGTATCATAATAGTCCTTCTAGCATATCATAATAGGCCCAAAATGTATATCATAATAGTCCTTCTAGCGTATCATAATAGCCCCAAAATGTGTATTATAATAGTCCTTCGAGCATATCATAATAGGCCCAAAAAGTGTACCATAATAGTCCTTCTATCATATCATAATAGTCCCAAAATGTGTATCATAATAGTCCTTCTAGCATATCATAATAGCCACAAAATGTATATCATAATAGTCCTTCTAGCATATCATAATAGGCCCAAAATGTGTATCATAATAGTCCTTCTAGCGTATCATAATAACCCCAAAATGTGTATCATAATAGTCCTTCTAGCATATCATAATAAGCCCAAAATGTGTATCATAATAGTCCTTCTAGCTATCATAATAGCCCCAAAATGTGTATCATACCATTCCTTCTAGCGTATCATAATAAGCCCAAAATGTGTATCATAATACTCCTTCTAGTGTATCATAATAGCCCCAAAATGTGTATCATAATAGTCCTTCTAGCATATCATAATAGGCCCAAAATATGTATCATAATAGTCCTTCTAGCATATCATAATAGCCCCAAAATGTGTATCATAATAGTCCTTCTAGCATAACATAATAGCCCCAAAATGTGTATCATAATAGTCCTTCTAGCGTACCATAATAGCCCCAAAATGTGTATCATACTAGTCCTTCTAGCGTATCATAATAGGCCCAAAATGTGTATCATAATAGTCTTAGCGAATCATAATACCTCTATAAGGTGTATCATTCACATACTAATTACTGTTAGACTTTGAGAACTAGGATGTTTGTAATGCCTACTATTACTAGGATGGGTGAATTTTCACTCGTACCGTTCTATTTTTAATTTTTTTGTGTACATGAACTTCAAAACTTCTGTAAAACATTTGTGGGCATGTTAGACAAAGTTTTATACTCTACAAATTTTTTTCATGATAAAATAATAAAATTTTACTATCAAAATTTATTTTTATTATGAACATAAATTATTACACTTTTCACGATGTTAAGTTGCTCATTAAATATTAAAAATTATTTGAATTTGGTTTTATGTAATTATATTTGCTGTTTTTAAAAACAATAATCAGTACCTACGTATGAAACATTTTTTAATCTAACACAATAATGGTGCTAAGCGCCGTACACAATTTCACTTGCAATTTTTATACAGTAGCTCTATGTTCATTGTAATATATACGAACGAATGACACTTCGCACAATAAACAGCATATTTACTGCCCAGTTTTGAAGGGCACAAATAACTTTATTTTCAATCAATTAAGATGCTAAGTGCAGTCATCTTCTTCAACATGGTCTTCTTCCACATGATCGTCTACAAATTCTACAAATTGTGGCTATTCCTCCTCTCACACGTTTACATTCTCTCAATTCAACTCTTCTCCCAACATCTTACAAATTTGGAAATCAGTCAGTACTTGGTTATTATAATCAGCCATTTCCACTCTCTACGTTTATAAATATTAGGAAAAGTTAGTAATAAAAAGATTACACTATTACCAGGATGGGTGAAAATTCACCCATCAACACCAAACACAGCCAACACTGCAGCACGAAACATCCCTTTCTTCAGGGATACTCACTCAGCACTGAACTTCATGAAAATATCTGAAAACACAAGTCAGTGTGGAATGCTGCTATTTAGTGGCAACCGTCACAAAATACCAATGGGTGAATTTTTACCCATCCTAGTGTTTAAGGGTTAACATTCACAGCTTTTTTAGAGAAAAATGATGCTGAAACTATTCTGATTAAATGAAATATATATATATATATATATATATATATATATATATATATATATATATATATATATATATATATAGAGCCGTTCAGAGCAGACGTGGTGTAAATAAAAAATGGGTAATGAGGGTTAAAGTAAACATTCTGTAAAATACAGCGCAAAGTAGCAATTAATATTCAGTTTATTTAAACTATTAGTAGTTAGTGGATAGCAAGAAGGACATATTAATTGCATTCAAGAGCAATAACAAAAGTAACCAAGCATCACGTCAATTTTTGTCAACAAACAAATTTGCCTTTTTTAAACGCATTTATGAGCCTCATAATGATTTTTTTTTAACTTTTTCAATATTGCTCCTTAAAGAACATAAAATATTCTTCCATAATCATAAATATTCTTAAACTGAGGTTTTGGTACATTTCAGAGTCTGTAACAGATTAGCCCGACTTTTTTTTACTGTATTATGTTAGCCCTACTTGACGCTATGTCATGTTTACAGTGTTTATATCGCCAATAGAAGATAAGGATCTTAATGCATAACAGGTAGAGCTCAATTTTATAAATAATATATTCTGTGTGTGTTTTCTATGCCAATGATCAAACTCCAAACCAAGGAACTTTGTCATTACAGATTGTTTCAGAACAGTTAAATTTAACCAAATATTATAGGAAAACTAAGCACTGTTATAGTTACTAATTTGATGACATTGGTTTAATAATCATTATATCTGTAGTGATCGGGAAAGTGGCAAAGCCAAACATGTTAATTTTACAGGAAAGGAAAATACTGTCTTCACACTGGTTTATGTCGATTTGATTTTCTTCTGTATGAATTATTATAATGGGAGAAATAATTACGTCTCTTTTCCCAAGCGAGCATATGTTCCGTAAGTTATCAATAAACTAATAAACATTTTTTGTGAAAATTGACTTATGCCACTATTCTCAAGCATTGTAGAAATACTACTCCTATTTTATTTGCAGTAAGCCCTTCAATCATTAGATGTAACACTCTATTAGCAGTGTTTATAAAGTGATCATATAATTTACTTGAGATAACCACACTTGTATCGTCTGAGAATAAGATTAACTGGGATAAATATTTATTATAAATGGCCCAAAATCTTCATCAGAACTCTGTCACCGTTAAGATTCGACATATAACATTATTGCCATTGCAAGGTTCAATGTACCCCCCATTGTGTTCTGCGAGACTTTTTAATTAGAATTTTGCTTTAGAGGGATTCTAATTTGTAGTCAACTCTTCATTGTAGCTAACTATCGAAAAGGTTAGCCAGAACCGAAGAAGTGACATCCTTGTAGTTACCGCAGACATATGTGAACCAGTCATGCAGTTACGTAGGGGGTCTTGTAAGCTGTTACAAATGCTCCTTATCTTCCGGGTTTGTTCTCGGGCGGGTGATTGCGACCACGTGTTCCCATTGTGGCAGTCGTGCACGCTGTAATGAAGACTACTTGTTTCTTGGCTCATTTAACTACGCAATGACAGTCCCGCCGGCAGTTCAGATGAACGTGCCAGTATTTCACTCTGGCCGTCTTCAGCTGAGGTGCGAATATGGCGCACCGTTATCCCAAAGGCTACAGCATCGTCTCAACACGATACAGATTCGAGTGTGAATGTCCGCAACGCCGAGTACAGTCTTTCCTTTCTTTCTCCTCCTCCTCCTCCTCCTCCTCCTCCTCCTCCTCTTCCTCCTTCTTCTTCTTCTTCATCTTCTTTTTCCTTTTCCCTCTTTTTCCTACAGATTTCTTTTACGCCTCATCTGCTTTTTTATTTTGTCTATTATCTCTTCATTATCTTGTGTTATTTTTCTTTGGATATTCTCTTGCAGTTTTCTTTCCTATTTCTTATTCTTTTCATTGTATTTTCTTGTAAGTACAGTATCTACTTCTCTTTTGAGCTTTTCTCCTTCAAGATTCTCTTTTTTTTTAATTTGAATTTATTGCCAGCAAAAATTACGTAGATTTTACAATTCATTCCTTCAATACATTGCATTTTTTTTATTCTTTCTTACGTTTTCCCTATTTGTACTAACTGAGTTGCTTTTATTATATTCCAATCTTTTTATCTGTATTTTACTTTCGTTTTTCTATTATGGTAATATTTTCATGTTGTTTAGTGTCGATTTTGTTATGCTATAATTTTTTTTGTAATATGTTAGTATTCTCTTCATTAACTTTTTGTTAAATTTTCACTACTTGTATAGTTTGTGACCTGGTAGGATGTAAGAGAAGGGCCTATGGCCTTAACTCTGCCAATATTAATAAATTATTATTATTATTATTATTATTATTATTATTATTATTATCATCGTTATTATTATTACTATTCTTATTTATTATTATTAATATCATCATTATTATCATTATCAATAATTGTCTCATTTTTTATACTTTGTATGTCTCATTTATTTTGACCTGCTGTTCACATTTTATTATGCTTTTTTCTTTCTTTCTGTATGTTATATACTATGTCTGATTTCTACTTACTTGTTGTTTACATTTTATTATTATTATCTTATTCAGTTTTGTGTGTAAACTTGTAGTGAATTTGTAAATTTGTAGTGTTTTTTGTAACGCAGTTTTACTCCGGGTTGAGTGTTAGAGAAGGCCGTATGGCCTTAACTCTGTCAAGTTAAATAAATCATTATTATTATTATTATTATTATTATTATTAATATAAATAATAATAATAATAATAATTAATATTATTATTATTATTAATATAAATAATAATAATAATAATTATTATTATTATTGTTATTATTATTATATGATAGAGACTGGATTAATCTTGCTCAGGATAGGGACCAATGGCGGGCTTATATGAGGGCGGCAATGAACCTCGGGTTCCTTAAAAGCAAGTAAGTAAGTATTATTATTATTATTATTGTTATTATTATTATTATTATTATTATTATTATTATTATTATTATTATTATTATTATTATTTTATTGGTAACAGTAGTAGTATGAGGAGTAGTAGTAATACAGTGCGACGTATTTAAAGCAACAACAACAATAATCTCACCGTTAGTTTTCGCTTAACTGGTACTATGCCACATTCGTTGTAAAACACAGCATCATGTAGACTGCAGAAGACAGCACTCCTGGGAACTGCGCACATTCTACTCTCCGAATACTGTATATCTAATAAAAAAATTTAATTTCTAAGGGCCATATTCATAGACATTCTTAGCGCGGGCTTCCGGTGGATGATCAGCGAACTAACGTTTTTCATATTCATAAACCAGTGTTAGCAATATGATGTGATATGAATCCTTACAAGTAATCAGTCGATAGCTGTGGCTAGTTTAGCACGCTCGTAGAGCGGGCTAGCGAAATGTCTATGCATAGCACCCTAATGGTTCAGCATAATTTTCTGTAGAAATGATAACACTCAAGAGCTTCATCCTCAGAAATCTTAAGAGCAGGATGCTCTAAAATCTACATAAAAACAGATTTATTTTCTAAGGCAAGATATTAGTGTAAAAATCAATATTTTGAGGAAACCTGGTGCAGGTCTTGTACCTGCTTTGCGCTACCTAAGTGTTTGCACTCATTCTTCTGGCTGCTGGTGGCATGCGATATAAAAGATCACCACGGTGACCTTAGAAGGGGGACCTCTTTGATTCCATAAGGAACGTGCCATGGGGCACAAGGAACAGCTGCTTCGAGCTTTACCTGCCCCGCTTGCTCTAATTCCACCTTCTGCGCAATTCCGATATGGTTCTTTGTGAACAGCCATCTTGCAAGGGATCTAGGCAAGGTGGGTAAGGTTTCTTTACACTTGAGTCAAAGCCAGTGCAGGAAGGTGGGGTGGAATGAATGCTTCATCAAGGTTTGTCAATTTGATACGTAGACCTTATCTGCAGCTTGCCAGACAACGGAATTCCCGGAACAGGGGCTTCATACGGCGTAAAGAATGTATGTGGTAGCAAATGAGTGAATACACGTGACTCTGGAGTAGAAAATAAATGCACATGTTTCCAGCAAAGCTAGGAAATCTCATCTGCGATCACATTTTCTTCTTCGGTTTATGACAGCTGGTATAGTCTTCCGAATCTCATAGTAGAGCTACATTCTTCGTGATTCTGGCATAGGTCTAAATAGTCGTGGAATTCTAGATATTTCATAAATTAAAGAATGTTTAATTTCTTCTTTGCCAACTTTTTCTCGGTTTTCCAATAGGCCTATCAGATAGTATATACTGTACATTGTAGCTGATTTTGGTAGTTTTACTTATTTATTTATTTATTTTATTGCTAGTAAGTTTGAAATGAATATAAGTTAATACAATGCAAGATAAATTAGCCCACTCCTGAATGAGTAAGACTCGTGCTCAGGAGGGGATTCCAATACAGACAAAAATAAAATTAAAATTGAGAGTGAATAGACATTAAAAAGTGTTTAATATGTTTAAACCCGAACTATAAATCCCATACAATTATTTTTTACATTTTTTTATTAATTTGGAGAGGATTCGTGGTTAAAATAATATTAGAATAAAATTTCTTTAATAATCTGTGACCTTGACTCATGCTATAGTAAAAAGTTGCATTAGTTTTACATTTAAATTCAGACAAACGCAGAGAATTCGTATTTTTAGTGCTATATTTATGTATATACCTTTCAAAGGTATTAAGATTTCTGTGAAAATATTTTAATAAAACAAAATAATAAATTTGTTTAATGTTGAAAACTTGAAATGTTTAAACAACAATTCAGTTGAGTAATCTTTCTGCTTTTTTTAACAAAATTTTAATACATTTTTCTGTAGTAAATTTAACGGATATAGGTTGGATTTATAAGTTCCACCACTTTGTTTATGTCTTGCATATAATCTTACTTTTTTCCTTCTGTTCACAAGCATTGCTTATCGATGGAATTAGTTTGGTATGAGTCTGAGATTTCTACCTAACATCTGCCTTATAGTTAGAGAAAACGTCAGAAAAACTCAACTGAGCCCAAGCGCCATCCGAACTCAAGCCCAAGCACAGCATGAGATTCGAGTGAAACTTCCTACCACCCGAATTACCCTGGTGGCTGCTTTACTGTGTTGATTTATGTAGGTACATTAATTTTTCTTTTTCTTTTTCTTCTCCATCATCATCATCATCATCATCATCATCAAATCTCAGAAATGATTGAACTATAACATTCACAGTTTCCCAGGTTTAGGTCTATCTACGGTTCTTTCACATATTGGTCTGTATTTTCACACTTTGGTAGGGCTATGTATTTGCGTACTCGTTCTGGAATCGGATGATTTTCCATTTTGTTTATTTAATCCAATCCGTATTCATTCTGTGCATTAATTAAAGTATACTTATTTATACTCTAATTTATTCGTCCAACCGCTTTGGAGTAGTGGTCAGCGTGTCTGACTGCGAAACTAGCGAGCTTGGAATCGAATCTTGGTTGGCACAAGATGCCTGGTTGAGGTCTTGTCCGGAGTTTTCCCTCAGCCCACTAAGAGCAAATGCTGGGTAACTTTTGACTCCGGTCCCTGGATTCTTTTCGCCGTCATTATCACCTTTTCCTTCACCCATCCTGCCTACTTCCATAATCATATGCTATCCTAACATATGGGACTAACAAAAGCCGATCTTATGGGTAGCAGAACCTCAGAAGAGGGTTCTTCATCATAATCGCCAAAAAGTAGGCATAGGCGCAAATGGCTACGCGTCAATACGCGCGGCGTTAGCAAAATAATAAAAATAAAAATAATAATAATAATAATAATAATAATAATAATAATAATAATAATAACAATAAACTCTACCTCAAATTCAATAGCCTGCTACACGTCTGACAAATCTCAATTCAGTAGCTTTTATTCTCTCCTCTTGCCCACTCTAGCCTATTTTCTTTACTTCATACATTGTATCTGTTACTCATAATTTCTGTTCTGTTTTTAATAATTTCATTTCTGAATACATATTCACAGAGATTCCACGTTATCTTTTTAAAAAACTACCGTAGACAAAGACAATTTTTATATCTGAAATATATGAAGGATTCAGAGCCATAGTGGGCCAAGCGCCATATGTTAAAAACGTAGAAAACAATGGTTAAAATTAAGAGAGTACCACAATTTAATTAAACATATAGCAAGTAATATATAAAGTATGCACATTAAAACTAAATGATACGTCAATATTCATTAAACTATAGTATTCATTTAACTTTAACCCTGGCTTTCTCCGTTTTTAATAAATGACGCTTGGCCCACCATGGCTCTGAACCCTTCATATCATCCTTGACAGACTTCGAAGAAAACCTTTTACAGTATAAGTTTGAAGCAAAAATAAGAATTGACAAATCTCTCACGGTACTGAGACATGAAATTAATTTGGAGACCGAACAAGTCTAAAGTGATGATGATGATGATGATGATGGTAATGATGATGATGATGATGATGATGAGGAGAGGAGGAGGAGGAGAAGGAGGAGGAAGAGTAAGAGAAGGAAGAGGAGTAGAATGTGGATGAAGACGACGATCAGGAGTGGAAGTGGAGGAAGGATTATGAGGAAGAGAATGATGATGAAAGATAAGTTCATGGCAACTAAAGCAAATACTCATACCTTTACCTTTGCTTCTTTACTGCTAAATCCTTATTAATTTCATTTCAATACTTTTAACACAATCACAATAATATGAAAAAAATTATAAATCTAATATCATCCACTATAATATTAGCTAAATCATACTGCATTAAAATATTACAGTCTTCATTTTTCTAGAATTATATAGTACAGAGTGATTTATAGAACTGACACATTTCTTTCACTAACTGTTTCAAAACGAATTGTGCTAGCGACAACTTATTATACCTAAAATGTAGAGGAATTTTGGGAGATTATTTACCTCTGTAGCAAATGTTGAATATGTCCTCCATCCTGCATAAAGCACAACTCAACACGTCGTTCCATGTCACTGGCCACTCGTTGAAGGACTCTGTTGTCAATAGCTTGAATCTCCTGTGTGATGTTGTGCTTCAGATCGTCCAATGTCTGGGGACGTGTGGCGTAAACCCTGTCTTTTAAGTAACCCCATAGAAAGAAGTCCGGCGTTGTCAAATCCGGAGATCTCGGTGGCCACAGGTTCCTGGAAATTATTCGGTCGTCAAAGAAACTTGCAATTAGTTCCATGGATTCATTTGATGTATGGCATGTAGCGCCATCTTGCTGAAAATATCCTTGACTCAGCTCTACATCGTCCAGTTGCTCAACAAACTCCATGAAAATCAGTCGGTACTCTGCAGTGTTCACAGTCTGGTTAAAAAAATTGGCCCCACTATTCTCTGTGCGGATATTGCGCACCAAACTCCGATTTTAACCGGGTGCATAGGTGCTTCATGGATGACATGTGGATTTTCGATGGCCCAATGGCATGAGTTCTTTGAGTTCACATAACCGGATAAATGGAACCATGCTTCATCTGTGAACCATGTGATGGAAATTTTTGCAGGATTCCAATTACACAAGTAACGTAAGTGAAACAGGCATATCACATTTAAATCTTTTTCTTGTATGTATATTTTGTCGGTCTTCATTATATTACAATTCATCAAATATGTTAACCACATTGAATTATACAATAGACATTTGCTTGCACAATTTATAATTCCTTTTTAATCAATCATTATTTACAACATATATAATTTGAATAGATTTCTTCTGTTTTCGTTGCATTCACATTACAGTGTATTCACAAGTTTTTTTTCAAATATTAATTGTTATTTTGCCTCGTCATGTTTTTATAAAAATATGTATATTTAATTTATATTTAAATACTATTTCATAATTACACCACATTTTGTTTAACCGTTGCATATGGTATTTACTTTGAGATATAACCTTTAGACCAGTAGCATTTACGTACACAATCTTCAACACATTTTGACATCCTTATTTCAATTAAATATGTATAATTAAATTTTGATTGTGCATGTATGTTTAAGTGTTTTACTATTTGGCATTTTAACCTTGACATTCATTAACTACACTTTGACATGTATCTTTTTTACATTTTTATTGCAATTCGTTTTTCATAAGATATCTCTAATCTATGTCTGAAGATGCCATATTGTATGGTGAAAACGTTAACATTTTTAATAATAAATATAATGTACATCTATAACTGTATGATTTATATTATATTATCTGTCGTCGATTCGATTTGCAAATGAGGACATGTCCAAAATAACAAAGTGTTGGAAAATCGCAAAAACTATAACTATGTTAATAAATTAAAATGTTCATATATTTTTTTCTAATTAGATCACTATGGATCATTCAGGATCCATGAACATTCTAATTTTTTAAGTCTGTTAAATTTTTTGCGATTTCCCAACACTTTGTCATTTTGGACATATCCCCTTTTGCAAATCGACGACAGATACGATGGAATAATATTCTTTTTAATTTAATTCTACATTATCGTATTATGCAAATGATTATTAAAACACAGAATTTTTCTAAGAATAGTAAAAAATTGGTTCACTTATCTCTAAAGGTATTTTTGTACAGTGGCAGAGCCATTAACTTGTCATTATGTGCTCCATCTCTACGAGGGAATTCATGATGTTACTAGTGCCGAGAATCGTAGAGTGCTTAGTTCGTCAGAGACTATGTAGAGTGCACCACAGGCGGTGGGTTCGCATTACGCTCGTAATGAGTGACGATGGTTATGGAGAAATATTGGGATGTCGCATGGAAACCAAAGTGCCCGGAAAAAAAACCCTTGTGATGCCTGCACCACGGCGTTGCCCAACACAGGTTATGAATTCAGGGTGGATCGGGATTTGAACCCGGGCCTACTGGCTTATAAGCCAACTTTGCAGCACAGGGTTAGTAAATTATATTTAATACCTGATTTCAACAAACTTATTTCTTTCTTTCTTTCGTATTAAATCGATTAGTTTTTTAATGGATGTGGAGATTGGCGCTAAACCACATACACTTAGGCTACATTTCGGCGCCAACATGCTATCTTCAGAATTAAACTTTGGTGTGGGCGAAAATTGATCCGTAAATTTTTTCTACATCATCTTAACTGAGAGGCCAGTTTCCTTTACGTAACATAAATCTATAATAGCGGTCCACGAGTTTTACTTCTCTTCCAAAGAAAGGTATGGTAAAGAAATTGGGAGTCTTTAAATTTCCACCACTCTCGGACCTCTGGAAAAAGAACTAAGGAAGAAACTAGTGAAGTGCTTTGTATGGAGTGTCGCATTGTATGGGACAGAAACATGGACATTACGAAGAAGTGAAGAAAAGCGACTAGAAGCATTTGAAATGGAGACGGACAGAATAAGAAATGAAACTGTCTTGGAAAGAGTGAATGAAGAAAGAGTGATGCTGAAACTGATCAGGAAGAGGAAAAAGAATTGATTGGGTCACTGGCTGAGAAGAAACTGTCTACTGAATGGTGAACGGGAGAAGAGTTCGAGGCAGAAGGAGATATCAGATGATAGACGACATTAAGATACTCGTAAATTGATCATATGCGGAGACAAAGAGGAAGGTATAAAATAGAAAAGATTGGAGAAAGCTGGGTTTGCAGTGAAAGACCTACCCTTGGGCAGAACACTATGAATAAATTAATCTTACTATTGCATACTATGTAAAAAAGGCGTAGATAAAACTTTGTTGCATAATTATATGAATATCAGTCCACACATAACGAAAACGCATGTTAGGAGCTCTTTTTTTTACTGGTAGTTCTTACTAAGGTAATCTTTAAATTAGGCTGTTATAATAGTATTTATAATTATTCAAGCCAAAAAAAAAAATAATTACCAAAAATAATCAGTTAAAAGTTCATAATTTCTGTAAAATATTTGAAATTCTTATAATAATAATAATAATAATAATAATAATAATAATAATAATAATAATAATAATAATAATCTACTTTTAGCTTACTTGAGTTCTGCACAAAATTGCAGTTTTTTAACATAATTTTGAAATTTAAAATTATTTTTTCACATAGTAGATCTATGTAATAATGAGTGAAAAAAAACACTATAGCCTAAATCTATTGTTTTGTCTTACACCGTGAAATATTCATAAATAAAATCTATTATAATTGTGTAAAATTACCTCAAATTATTGCGCAACTTTTTGTGGAGTTACAGTTGAAATATTGGCAAATTTATAATCACGTTTCCTTTCGACCTCGCAAGCTTCCTTAAATATTTAAACTTATAAACCGATTTTATATATCCTTCTCTTCTCTTCTTTTTTGACAGGATGTAATGATAATGTAAAAACTGTCAGCTCTTCAAAGATACTGACTTGTGAGTAGGCCTATGTTTATAGGCCATCTGCCTGAAACTTATCCTATTGAGTGAAATAGACGGAAGAGAAGTACATAATCGCGTTAGAAACTAGAGTTACAATTTAAATCATAACCGATTCTTCCAAACACCTGGAGGAAGGGCTTAAGAGCCATTCACCTCTACCCTTTTCATAATTACCGAATGAAAGAGCGCCCAAAACGTTAAACAATGAGAAAACTGGACCAAACCAGGATGAAGCTCTCGTGTGACGGGTCTGATTGACCAGCACCTGGCCATGTTTGGGCTGCTCAGAACGACGAAGGAAGAGCCATTGTCAGCAAACACCCAACTATTGACGATGATGCAGCCATGGGATGGGAGAGAGATGAGCTGGTGGGAGGTTCGGTGAACGGGGAGGACAAGGGGGGCTCTTGCGGGCGGACGACGGTCGCGTGGCTCAATCTAACTCATTTCATATTCTATTCATTTTCGATGCCTGTGTGTACACGTACGCAGGTGATGTCGAGGTTCCGTATCCCCCCTTCCAATGCTAGTTAGAGGTTACAGGGGGGTACCTCACCATTTAAAACCTTAAATTCATGCAGGATTTTTCACGTTTTTTGCGCCTCCCCTCCTGCCGCTGCTAAAAGCTAACCGACATCTCCCTTGCAAAGCAACTTGAATCCCGTGTACACAATGTGAAGGTAGGCAGGTGATGAGGAACGGAAGGGAGACCCCCGGGTATGGAGCCGTTGGCACTGCCGCAGGGGGGAGAAAAAAGGTGGAAGGTATGAGGGGATGGATGAAAATTGAATAAGTCCAAAGATGAAGGTACAGGAAAGGGGAGGACGAGTACTAGACAAGCCGGGCAAGAAGGCCGGTGTAGGGGTTGTTTTCGGGAGTCAAGGTGGCTTCAGGGTGCACAGATTTCTGTCGCGTGACCGCCAGTACAGGCACGTGCTGCAACCCCCACCACCTCGCCATTCATACGCACACATCTGCTCGTTTAGCCCACCCCCTTGCCATTTCTCAAGTACAGGTATGCACAATTGTTGGAGTAATAAAAGCTCATACACCAGATTCGCACCGAGTTTGTATCGGTGCTGGAATTGTTTTGGTCTTCCTCTCTTTTCTATTACTATTAAATAGCAGAAGAGATCACTAACTTAGTGTGTGTGGTAGGATTGATCATGAACATCTGGGAGGTATATATATGAACAATTCACAATTCAAAGTATCGTAATTCAAAATTAAGCACACGCACATTATAAAATATATTAGGGCCTATGCTACAGACCTCTGGGAAATATTATTATCGTATAAAAATAATCCAGCGATCATATCTACAAGAAGTAGGTAATTTACAAATTAATGTCAACAATTGATTTCTCTTTCTTTTACGCAGTTTTTGTAATTATTACTAACTACATTCTTATTAAGAGTTTATGACACTTAAAATTAGCATAAGATGGTAATATAGTAGTTTGGTGATGTAATGTTGGTAAATCGTGTTTGTATTATCAATGTTGCTTGAGGTTAAGGAATAGATGAACGAACTAAAGTAAACTTGAAACTCATGTCAAGATTTATGAAAAGTAATCTCACTAGAGGTTTTGATTTATCTAGAGAAAAATCAAAACTCGAGTGGGATTTAATTAACTATTACACGATTAGAAGAAAGTATATAAAGATTAGAAGAAATAAAGTACTTTAATACAATAAAATATTAATTGACTTACTAAAATTCAATTTCAGTAATGTTAACTTCACCAAAACGTTTGAACGCAGCCGCTATTTTCAGTTGACTATCTATGCGGTAAACAAATGACGATCACAAAGCATGTTTTATAGTACCGTAAAGAATTTGCACTTTTGCAGTTTGAAATCTTGGCAAACAAAGAAACAAATGGTAGAGAAATGATAAAAACAGAAGAGAGTACATAAAAATTAGAAGAAATGAAGTACTGAAATACAATAAAATATATATTGATTGACTTACTAAAATTCTATTTCTATTTAGCTTCACCAAAACGTTTGAACAGAGCTGCCATTTTCAATTGACTATCCATGCGGAAAACAAAACATGTTTTATAGTACTGTAAAGAATTTGCAGTTTGAAATGTTGGCAAACAAAGAAACAAATGCTAGGAAAGTGATAAAAACAAACAAATGCTAGGGAAGTGATAAAATTGTAGGATAACATTGTGATTAGCTGAAACACGTCCTTTCGTACCGTTTTATTGGTCCAAAGTAGTATGACGTAGTAAAAGTGTAATAGTCTTATAAAAATAATACAGCAATCATACTTACGAGAGGTAGATAATTTACAAAAAAATGAATATAAACAATTATTGAGTTCTCTTTCTTTTACGCAGATTTTTCAATTATTACTAACTACATTCTTATTAAGAGTTTATGACTCTTAAAATGAACATATGGTAATATAGTAGTTTGATGATGTAATGTTGGTAAATCGTGTTTGTATTAAGCTTATGAGTGTTGCTTGAGGTTAAGGAATGGATGAACGAACTAAAGTGAACCTGAAACTCATATCAAGATTTATCAAGGTTATTAAAATTATATGTATTAAAAAGAGGATTCCAGTGAGTAAAGCCGTGTGAAGGTTTAGTGTTAAATAGGTATAGCGATTTTCTTCTTTTCTATAATTAGGGAGGGGTGTTAGTAAAATGTTAGTATAGGATAGACAGTTAAAATTTAAGAACGAAATTTTGAAAGAGTAATAATGAACACCAGAATATACTGTATGAAAAAATAGTAACTTAGGTTGTTGCAATGACTTAAAACATATAAAATGTAAAGGGATAAAGTAGGAAGAGTAAGATAGGATGTAGAAAGACTGCAATTATAGATAAATTATGTTAGTAAGAATAGAATGCAGAAGGAACGTGAGTGGAGTGTGATCAGACAGTAGTGATAACAAATGGTAGATATTTAAGATCAGTATGGAGAAATGGACTGTTTGGAGTTAATTAAACATCAAGATTTATGGAGTTATTAGTTACACCAACTGTCGGGTTAGAAAAATTTAATAGAAAATTATGATGGAATCCTTATACAAAAATTTAATGCTGCATCATAACTATTATAGATGTTGATGACAACAAATATAATCATTATCATCATTATTCAGAGTTTATTCAAAAGCTATGATATTAATCATATTAAAATTCAAAATAAGCTTGTTAAGAACATATCTCACTCAGGATAGGAATCTTTCATAAGCCATAAATTTACAGTAAGTGCCTTCCAGTCTTCTTCCCTTTAAAAATATAAATTCCTTGGCAGGGTATTAACCAGCGAATTTCGAATCCAATGAATGGCATGAAGACTATTAAAACACATCTGAGGACGTTCAATCGATTGCACCTACAGCCCAATAATTTTGATTATGATGATGATATGGGGTGTTTCGAATACGAAGGGCGAACTCAACAAATATACGTTTAGAGGAAAATGCATTTGAAATCATTTTATTCGGACGAACTGAACTAAAAAGGACTTACACAGATTACATACTTTTTCAGATAGAAATATTATTTATTAAAAATACAATTGAATCGTGTTATATTTTTTGTATTTAAAATTGTTTAATATTTTCAAGGACTCAATATCTCCAATGAATAAATTATATAGCTACAATACACTTTTTTCCCCAGAAAAATTATCTTCTATTACAAAAGTAAATTATGTTACTTATTTGTAGTCAATGTTGTCGTTACTGTTGTCATTCTCTTGTTCTTGTCCCTGCGTTCCATGGATTTGGGTGTCGATGATATCAACAAAAAACTTGTTGCTTTAGTTTTTCATGAGTCTAGGCAATTCAACACTTAATGCAAATTTCCTTTTGCAAGAAATAATTTTGCAGGGTTGTAATTTGTGGCCTTTCCTTTTTGAAGTTTAACTGCTGTTTTTACTTGCAAATTATATTCTTTGTCTATGTAGAATCCTTGTTTGTATATCATTTCTGAACTGCAACCGAACACGAGCACTGCTCAATCAGTCCTCAGAATTATTAAACATTATTATATACTCTTTCTATACTTGTATATTATTTTGTTCCATTAGTATATTTTGTATTTATGTGTATTTTATATGTATTTACAAAATTTAAATAAATAGATAAATTTATTTTTATACTAGTATAAAAAAATTCTGTGTGAATTGGAAGGTTATTCAATCTTCAAATTTCGCTCCCACTAATTGAGCTTTGGTAACTTGTTTCTGAAGGGCAGTAAAATACATGACCAAACCTTGTGAGAGGCGAACGAGGCGAAAAAGTGTTTTCGTGCAACATTTTTCAACGAAACTTAAAACAGCACAAACGCTAACTTAAACAGAGAGGAGAGCTGTTGACTTCGCCCTTCATACTCGCAACCACATCGCTCGAAATCTTTGCTCGGTTTTCTTCAATCTTTATTATCAAAAGAAAAGAAGTGTGAATTCAATAAAATTGTCTCACATTACTGTTCTCCATGGGCCATAATTCACGAAAATAAATAAGTACAAATATTCGTCTCTTCTTGAGTTCGCCCTTTATCTCCGCAATGCCTCATATACAATATGGGTCAAAAGTCGCTTTCCCCAACATTTGTTCTTAGGTTTCATACTTGTATACACATATACAGATGTCATAACTTGAATAAACGAATAGCTGGTGTTATAAGTAGTGGGTTGACAACAATTCGTGCGTCAACTGTTTTTCCGATGTCATTTTTTGAAAACAGCCCTCGTTTTGCCGATAATTAATATAACTGAATGGAGCACCATCTCATTTTGGTGTGGGAGTGAGGGGCTTCTTGAACCAGCAATTTCATAAATGGAATGGCCGTTGTGGCACAACAGAATGGCAACTCAGTTCATGCGACCTGACGCCATGTGATTTTTTGCTGTGGAATATCCTGAAAAATAATGTTTTTGCTCAGAAACCGCAGGATCTGCATCTGTTGCGACAGATGATCCAAAGTCATTCGTGAAAATCGATGAAAAACGTGAGTTATGTTCTTCCATCTCTAAATCAGTGTCTGAACATTGTGAATTATGTATCTAGAAAAAGGGCCTCCATTTTGAACAAAATCTGTAAAGAAATGTATAGTCAAATGTAAATTGAATGTAATTAAATGTAAGGAAGTGTTTGGGGAAAGCGACTTTTAACCCACTTGATAGAGAAATAACTTGCACTATCTTATATTTTATTTTCCTGAAAGGAGAGGGTGAACCCAAACGCAACATCTTGTGAGAGAACGTTCATGCTAAGAGCACTATGAAGCCACACCAGTTGACTATATTAAGGTTCGCTGAGTATCTCATACAGTCCCATTCGTCCAATACTCCGCGCGCTGCCAGACGGTTATCAGGGAACTCTGTGTAATGATAACGAAGTGGATATAGGAGGAATAATATAGACGTCTAACATGGAGAAACGAGAGAACCCTGTGAAAATCTCAAGACCGATCTTGTCCGTACCAAAGGTCTATGGATTTTACAATGAAAAATGCCAGGCTTGACAGGGACTCCAATCCGGACAGCTTAGTGACAAGGCCGAAGTTGTAAATGATGTAGACCAATTAGCCACCGCAGAGACTTGCACATTATTAAAAAATCAGAATCGAAACAAATTTAATGTTCTATTCTAGTTTTCGTTACAGAATGAGTAACCATATTACGTTGTACACGGTTCTGTAGATTACATGAAGTGACTAAATCATATCCCAACTGCGTCATATAAAGACACTAAAACGTTGTTTGTGCACTTACTTTTTCCAGAGTGTCATTTATTTAGTGACATCTTATTTTCACATAAACTTCGAAATCTCTCCTATTGATTACAAAGATCGTGACTTGGAGATTTACGACCGTATAAAAAACCGATATTACAGCGATACTATCCTCTCACATAAGCACTGTCAGATTTCTCGACATCAAATGCTATTTCTCATAGCACGAAGTTTTATAGTGTCGATAGGTGTTACACTCAATTTGTAAAGACATTTCAACGTTGTATATATCTACGTAAAGATTGTAACATCAAGATAAGGGTTAAGAAATTACAAAGGAGACAATCTCATAGAAGAGTATGGTAAACACATTCCTCTAAAAGTGCTGTTCACATATTGCTGTATGTCGTTTCTTATTATTTTACTTCTCTCATTTAATAGCTTTCAACAAACATATAGCCTATCAGAAACAGACAGTCCTCACAGACACGTTCTGAATAGACATGTTAGTATGTTGTTCATTATTATTATTATTATTATTATTATTATTATTATTATTACTCGTATATTGTTAGGCTTTTTCCACTATTCAGCGGTTTGTCTCTGATGCTCTTTGCTATCGATAGAGGAGAGCACAATCAACCAGTTTCAATACTTTTCTCACAGATGGCAGGCCTATCGCGAAAGGTAAGATGATATTGGCGAAATATTGTTATGTAGAATTGAGAAGAAAGTGGATCGTGGTCTTTGTAACTGATACTAATCCCGCATTGCCTGGAGAAACATGTGCTCACTTTTAAATATTATAAATCAAAGAAGTAATATTATGATTTATACTTGAAAACCCATGTCAATAAAGCGAGATAAAACGCAATTTAAAAACAACCATTAAGTAAGTAGATAGATGGATTTATTGAGATACAGACGTTATATTATCATAATTATCTCTTAAATCCAATGCATGGGTCTTCTGACCTTACGTGCTTTATACCTAAAACAAGTCCTACTTAGTAGGTTTCATCCCCCCCTCACCTATACCCTCAACAAGAACACACAGATTAAAATAAAAATGGCACAAATAACACACATTATATAATATATCCTCACCTAAACAGGCATAAACGTGTATAAATGAGTATCCCTTCGTCAGTTTGCATCACAAACTTCAACAGCTGAAGTTCTAATCTGTCTCGCCTTCAAGAGGAACAATCCAGTCTTTTGTTCCCATGCTCTATTCCCCATGAAGTGAAGACATGCAAGCGAACTCCTATTCTGACTTAGCATCGAGGGTCACCATTAAGTATAGACATGTTACTGTACCTAGTGTTCCCTACACCGGAGCATTCCCAAGTAGCTGATCACGCTAAGGTTCCAAGGGTATCAAGGTTTCTAGCGAGCAACCGCTCTCGTCTCTATGTCAGACTCCTTTATACGTCGCCATCTGGCGATCGAAGAATGCAATGAAATCATGACGCAATTGGAGGTCGGAAGGAATGACGTTGATGTCCAACAGAGAAACGGGAGAATCCCGAGGAAACTTCAGCTGCGGAGAAGATCGTCACCAACTGCCAGAATGGATTTTCTGAGATCTTCTGAGATCTGAACGTAAGGAGATAGTATTGAGAACGACTGCGCGCGCACTCCATGCTTGCTCCGTCGGAAACAAGGAACACGCGTAACTATGAAAATGTAAACATTACTAACGATCATGTCGGAATATAACACTTATATCGATTTTCTGAGCAATTAGATATTTTTCACATCGATATATTTTTTTACTTGGTTATTTAACGACGCTGTATTAATACTAGGTTATTTACCGTTGATGGAATTGATGACAGCAAGATGGTATTTGGCGAGACGAAGCCAAGGATAAGCCATAGATTACCTGACTTTCGTCTTGCGGTTGGGAAAAACCTTAAAAAACCTGAACCAGATAATCAGCCCGAACCCAGCCCGAGCGCAATACATCGATCTTCCTTGTCGGATTCAATACTGCATGTAAAATGGAATCAAATTCAGTACGGCAAGTGTATTCAATTCGATTTTAATCCCCTATGGAAGATTAGTACATGAAAGTCTAAAATCATGAAGTTCTTTGTAGTTATTATTCATCATCTCTTCGTGGGTGTAGCGTAGACCAGCCTCCAATGGCGCACCCTGGGCAACGATTCTGTCGATAAATTGGTCTAGACAACTACTTCATATAGGTGAATGGTGAACAGTCAAGTACACTACATTATTTAACAAAATATTTAAATGTATCATATTGATTACTTCTACCACTCTTAGAAGTTTATTATAAAGTTACTGAAACACCCTGTAGATGCAGATCTGTATTCTGCTCCGGCTATTACGAAAAGGAGGTGTTAATAAAGTTGTAAGTAGCAGCAGCAGCAGTATTAGTAGTAGTAGTAGTAGTAGTAGTAGTAATAGTAGTAGTAGTAACAATAAGACTTAAGCGTTCTTATAATTATACTGTAGATGTGGAAAAATAAATTGTCTCATTTTTAGCTTAAACTGAACATCACTATTCGTAATATCATTAACATATCAGGTTGAATTATAGTTTGTTCTCTTGTACGATTCTGTGAGAAAAACTTACTGAAGCCTATTTCACCCAACAAACTGTCACTATACGACAAAATGACGTCAATCCAACTGAATGAACTTACTCACCTTGTAGATATCTGTCTGAATAAAATGAGACGTTTAACGGCCATATTTCAGAAATATTCCCTCGCCCATGAATATGTGGGTTATGCTTCTAAATGGAAGCGTAGGTCTTTGCGATCTGAATATCGAAAATTGCCTCCAACGCAGCCGTCGTTATGGTGGGACAGCAGGGAGAAAGAACTGGATGCTTTCCAAAATGACGTAAACGTGTAATCAAAATCAACAGTTGTTAGTAGTGCAACTTTAAATCTGGAAGTGACAGGTAACAAGAAAACACTCACATATTCTTCGCCTTTTTATCCATTAATTCATGTAAGTTCACTCAAACGCCTTTGCGAAAGATTATGTTGTCAGTCTCTTGCGTGTCAGGAAATCGAAACTTGAAAGCAGTTAACTTACTGCTAGTAACTTGGATAGGATAGGATAGGATAGGATAGGATAGGATAGGATAGGATAGGATAGGATAGGATAGGATAGGATAGGATAGGATAGGATAGGATGGGATGGGATGGGATGGGATGGGATGGGATGGGATGGGATGGGATAGGATGGGATGGGATGGGATTGGACAGGATAGGATAGGATAAGATAGGATAGGATAGGATGGGATGGGATGGGATGGGACAGGATAGGATAGGATAGGATGGGATGGGATGGGACAGGATAGGATAGGATAGGATGGGATGGGATGGGACAGGATAGGATAGGATGGGATGGGATGGGACAGGATAGGATAGGATAGGCTAGGATGGGATGGGATGGGATTGGACAGGATAGGATAGGATAAGATAGGATGGGATGGGACAGGATAGCATAGGATAGGATAGGATGGGATGGGACAGGATAGGATAGGATGGGATGGGATGGGATGGGATGGGATGGGATGGGACAGGATAGGATAGGATGGGATGGGATGGGACAGGATAGGATAGGATAGGATAGGATGGGATGGGATGGGATAGGATAAGATGGGATGGGATGGGATGGGATGGGATGGAACAGGATAGGATAGGATAGGATAGGATGGGATGGAATGGGATAGGATAGGATAGGATAGGATAGGATAGGATAGGATAGGATAGGATAGGATAGGATAGGATAGGATAGGATAGGATAGGATTTACTTTTGGAGTCGCTTACACAAGAAACTTGGTGGTTCACGGGTAGCGCATAAGACCTATGCAAGTGAGTACGGGTTCAATCCGCCTCCGACGAACGTGACATTCGTGGTGGACAAAGCGACGGTTTTTCTCCGGAGTTAGTCACTTCCTTTCTTCATTATTCCAGCAACACTCTCCAAAATCTCTCTTCGCTATCATCACTGATTTGAAAATACACTTCCTTTTCCATAGACTGCCATTAGGAAAGTTCAAGATAACACAGATGGTTTAGAATTGAACGGGTTACATGAGCTTCTTGTCTATGCGGATGACGTGAATATGTTAGGAGAAAATCCAGAAACGATTAGGGAAAATACGGAGATTTTACTTGAAGCAAGTAAAGAGATAGATTTGGAAATAAACCCCGAAAAGACGAAGTATATGATTATGTCTCGTGACCAGAATATTCTACGAAATGGAAATGTAAAAATTGGAGATTTATCTTTCGAAGAGGTGAAAAAATTAAAATATCATGAAGCAACAGTAACAAATGTAAATGATACTCGGGAGGAAATTAATCGCAGAATAAATATGGGAAATGTTTGTTATTATTCGGTTGAGAAGCTTTTGTCATCTAGTCTGCTGTCAAAAAATCTGAAAGTTAGAATTTATATTACCGGTTGTTCTGTATGGTTGTGACACTTGGACTCTTACTTTGAAAGAGGAACAGAGATTAAGGGTGTTTGAGAATAAGGTTCTTAGGAAAATATTTGGGGCTAAGAGGGATGATGTTACAGGAGAATGGAGAAAGTTACACAACGCAGAACTTCACGCATTGTATTCTTCACCTGACATAATTATGAACATTTAATTCAGATGTTTGAGATGGGCAGGACATGTAGCACGTATGGGCGAATCCAGAAATGCATATAGAGTGTTAGTTGGGAGACCGGAGGTAAAAAGACCTTTAGGGAGGCCGAGACGTAGATGGGAGGATAATATTAAAATGGATTTGAGAGAGGTGGGATATGATGATAGAGACTGGATTAATCTTGCACAGGATAGGGACCGATGGCGGGCTTATGTGAGGGCGGCAATGAACCTTCGTGTTTCTTAAAAGCCATTTGTAAATTCAGTAAGTAATTATTATTATTATTATTATTATTATTATTATTATTATTATTATTATTATTATTAATGAAAATAATGGGATGAAATTCAAGTAAAACATATTTGTAAAATTTGGGATCAAATCATTCACAAAATTGGATAATCTAATTTGGATATTGAAAAGAATTAATAAATCGAGTTAAATTATAGTTTTGCGTATTTAAAGTTTTATCTTTGTTGTGCTATTAACATTTTGAAATTCACTGAACTTGGTGTCTACGTCATTACTTACGCTACGCTTCAAATCACACTCAAGTAGGCCTAACTGAAATGCGTAACTTGCTTTAAGGTAGTTACTCATAGACTCTTAAGACAAAAATCCACATTCTACCTTTAATGTCTTTCAAACTTTGGTGACATGATTCTTGAGAGTAAACTAAGCAATTTATATAATTGAAAGTTTAAAATCTAATTTGGGAGCCCAAAGAAAAAAGTTTTTGAAAAAAATTAATACATTTTTGGAACGATCTAACCCTATTAGAAATTAACCCAGGGTAAACCTTCTTTAGTGAAAATGTTCCCCTACATATGGAGAATGCTACATACAAAAAATTATTTATTTATCTTGAACCATTCAAAAGATACGCCACATTATATAAGCACGTTAGAGAAATACATATACATATATTTGTATGTTTATGAGATAAAATAATTATAATCTATTGAAAATAATAATTTTAGTTTACAACATAGCCACATGTTTAAGCTTCAATTAGGTATCTCAATGAAGTCTTTTGTCGAAAATGGAAGTCTACTTTTTATCTGTCGCAAGGATAATAAATGTCGGAAAACGTGAAATAAGAGAAAACAAACACTGAAGATGGCGTAAGGTATAGAAAGTATAGTGTGCTTATATTACAAGTGCCCAAATAATTATAAAATTATTGAGATAATGCGTAGAACTTATATATTTTTGAAAA
Organism: Periplaneta americana; assembly: GCF_040183065.1. Classification (NCBI taxonomy): domain Eukaryota; kingdom Metazoa; phylum Arthropoda; class Insecta; order Blattodea; family Blattidae; genus Periplaneta; species Periplaneta americana. The sequence goes on along the minus strand of NC_091125.1, from coordinate 120,895,416 downwards.
CTATAAGAAATGAGCTTCCAGATGAGATAAAAACATTATTTATCAAAATATTGAACAAATCTGACATTTCTAGATAATACATTAGCTTCTACGGGTCCCTCACACATAGCCATTATTTTTGTTTCCATAGATAAAATTTCTAAGACATACGATGCATTTCGGTCAACATTCTCGAACATTCTCTCTCTAAACGTGGTGCCACATTCAAATCACGTTCTACCGCACTCTTATTTCGTGCCTTGCAGCTACTTGTTGGTCTTCTACAACTCCTTCTATCAGTAGCAATCCATTTTAACACTTCATGAGTTCGCTCTTCTCCCATTTGCCAGATCAATCTTATTCGTAATGTGTGACAACGAAATTTTATCTTTACTTTTATCGTAACTCTCTCCGAGTTAACTTTTCTGCACGTAGCCTACTGTACGATAAATCTGTGAAAACACAATTTACAAGAAAGCAATTTTCTCGTGAAGTTCAAATCTACATGTATTTACATCTAATAACACGTTTTAATTATTCACCGTATAGGCATGCATAAGCTATTTATAACTAATATTTGCAGTACCTTTTTATCTTCAATATCCAAACCAGTCTCTCGTCCCACTATTCTTCAATATTTCTTTCAACAATCTTGTTATTGTTGGGTTGGCGGCACTGCTATCTGCTCTGTTAAGCCCTATCTGTTTTTGTTGCATTTACTCGCATTATTAAATCCAGCGTTCTTGCTGAGACATCCTGTATAATACAACTTTTTATAATCGACACGAAAAAATAGACATATACCCTTAGCACACAAGATGATAAATTAGATCCAATTTTCATTTCGTTATATTTATGATTAGTTTCTGACAGAATAATGCAAGAGAGGAACTCTAGCTGTAAGAAGTTATTTCTCAACATGGTTTTATGCATTTAATGCTGGTCTGGTGTTGACAAATGTTAGAGAAGGTTAATTCACCGCACACTTCACTTAATTTTCTTAAAAAAAAGAACGATATTTTAATCCAGAACTTTAAATAATTAAAACTGTCCTTTTGTTAGCTAGCTGTAATAATAATAATAATAATAATAATAATAATAATAATAATAATAATAATAATAATAATTATTATTATTATTATTATTATTATTAATATTATTTATTTATTTATTTATTTAATCTCGCTGAGCTAAGGCCAGTAGGCCTTCTCTTCCGCCAAGCCAGACTCTAATTCTAATTATTGAATACAATTGCTTACATAGTTATTACATTAATATCTAGACCATAAAACAACATGAAAGTAAATAATGAAAGTTGGATAAGTAATGTTAGTGTGACAATAATAAAAATTGGTAAGAAATAGTTATAATAATAATAATAATAATAATAATAATAATAATAATAATAATAATAATAATAATAATAATAATAATTATAATAATAATAATAATAATAATAATAATAATAATAATAATAATAATAATAATAATAAGCTCAGTGATTACAACATGATGTGCATTGTGAGATCATTATGTTGAAGATAATCATATTTTCGTCAAACTATCATGTTGCACTCGTTCCTCTATAACAAGTTTCCTTTTTGTTGAAGTTGTTTTGTTTGCATTCCTAGCAACTCTTTTCGAAGAAGATCCACTACAATTTTCTAAGAAGTTACAGTTATTCCTAATAATTTATCTCACTCCTTTTCGACTTACCAACACAATCCATGGGTACATTATGCGAGCATTACTCTTCGTGGCACACCATTTTTCTTTGTTATTTTACGACGCTTTAGCAAGTGCTAAAGTTATCTAGCGTCTGAATGGGATAAAGGTGATATTGCCAGCGAAATGAGTCCAGGGTCCAGAGCCGAAAATTATCCAGCATTTGCTCTTAATGGGAAAACCAAGAAAAACCTCAACCAGGTAACTTATTCCAATCAAGATTTTGAGCCCGGGCCCGCTCGTTTCACGGTCAGGAATGCTTACCGTTACTCCACAGCGGTGGACATAAACCGGTTGTAAATTAGTGAAATTTCTTCTATTATCCTTTCTTCTGCCTGTTAAATGTGTTGTTTCTTTTTATATTACAATTATATTCATTTATCGCGGATTATAAGTACTAAGAAAATATTAAAATGCATTAAAAATCAAAAGAAGATCACTGGTTACTTGTGTATTGGTGTTGGAACTTCACGGAACTACATACATGTTCCATTTTCAGGGCAAGTATTTCGGAAAAGTTGGAGACGTTCAGTCCCAGCACGCGATGGAATACATGAATTCTCCTTTGGATAATATAATTACCGTGAAAATCTAGTGTCTCATATTTTTAAAAATCCTTCCCGTTTCCTTTTTCGATGTAGAAAAACGCCGGCACGAATAAAGAATATATTTGGAATATACGGAATACAAAAATAACTTATCTTTAACTTCAATAATGTTCATAACAGGAATATGTTTGCATAATGGAATGACTAAGAGACAATCTCTGTATTGTCCGTCTCACTGACCTCCTGTGCAGTGATGTATTCCTGATCACTCTGCGACAGTTGCTAGAAGTAGCGGCACTGGGCACGGGCGCGAGGAGCGCTGATGATTTCTAATGGATGCGGCCTGGAGCGTGAGATGGCACTGCCGGCACCTTCGCCTGCAAACAAGAGACAATCTGACTGCACTGCCGATAGATACACAATGCAGTAAAGCGACAGACGCCATTGCTGTTTCCACTAGATATGGAGTGGTTCGTTGAAACAGTTTTAAAGTACAAACATGTTTATGTAAATATTTTATAATGGATGGTGTTATACTCCCTTTAATTACGTAGGCCGTTGAACTGTAGTCTATAAATTACTATAGATTTATGCGCCTTTGAATTAAAAACGAGTAATGCATTTACGTGTATGTTCTGTACAGTAAGTTATTTTTTGTAGGGATAAAGATGTCCCGATGTGGCGGGACATGTTTTGTTTTTATTAAATCTCCAGTATCAGCTTTGAACGTTGGCGAGACATAAAGATATAAAAAATGGTTCAAATCGACAAGCAATTTGTGTCTGTTTTCTTTAACAGATTGTAAGCTTATTTATACGGTTAATTTATTAAAAAATTCATTATTTATAATTACTAGTAGTAATGAAAACACAGAATGCTATGTACCTCTGAAGAATACGTCATTCCACGCTAGTTACAATGCATTATTCTATCACGAAAATCCAAGCCATTCTATATTTTAAGATAATTTAAAATATACACAAACTAACACAACATATATTCTATTGAACAGCTTAAGAATAAGAAATAAATGCAACAAAAATAAACATCGTGAAATACTCCGCTATTTAAATCAGACCATAGAGGAATTCAGAAGTGGTAAAATACACAGATTACTGTTGAAAGAATTTAGATTTCATTAGCTTTAATTTCATGTTAATTTATTCACGACACGACTAACATTTTTGTACAATTGATCATTTATTCCACAACATGACAACCAGTTTTGTGTTATTTACTTATGGCTTTTAGAGAACCCGGAGGTTCACTACCGCCCTCACATAAGCCCGCCATAGGTCCTTATCCTCAGCAAGATTAATGCACTCCTTATCATCATATCCCACCTCTCTCAAATCCATTTAATATTGTCCTCCCATCTACGTCTCGGCCTCCTCAAAGATCTTTTTCCCTCAGGTCTTCCAACTAACACTCTACATGCATTTCTAGATTCATCCATTCGTGCTACATGACCTGCTCATCTCAAACGTCTAGATTTAATGTTCCTAATTATGTCAGGTGAAGAACACAATGCGTACAGTTCTGCGTTGTGTAACTTTCTCCATTATCTTGTAACTTCATCCCTTTTATCCTCAAATATTTTCCTAAGTACCTTATTCTCAAACACCCTTATTGTATGTTCCTCTCTCAAAGTGAGAGTCCATGTTTCACAACCATACAGAACAACCGGTAATAGGGCCTATAGGGCTAATTGTTTTATAAATTCTAACTTTCAGTTTTTTTTGAGAGCAGATTAGATGACAAAGGCTTCTCAACCGAATAATAACACGCATTTCTCATATTTATTCTGCATTTGATTTCCTCCCGAGTATCATATATATTTGTTACTGTTGCTCCAAGATATTTGAATTTTTTCACCTCTTCAAAGGATAAATTTCCAATTTTTATATTTCCATTTCGTACAATATTCTGGTCACGAGACATAATCATATGTTTTGTATTTTCGAAATTTACTTCGAAACCTATCTCATTAGGCTAGTTGCTTCAAGTAAAATTCCCGCGTTTTCCCTAATAGTTTGTGGATTTTCTCCTAACATATTCACGTCATCCGCATAGACAAGAAGCTGATGTAACCCGTTCAATTCCAAACGTTCTCTGTTATCCTGGACTTTCCTAATGGCATATTCTGTAGCGACGTTAAAAAGTAAAGATGACAGTGCAGTGGTCGTCAGAACTCGCTGAAATGTGCAAAGAGTAAGTGGTGCAGTCCCGTGTGGACCGTCGTGTATCAGGAAGAGGTAGAGAGCATACCCGCTAGCAGCTACGAGTGCACCATGATGCACTGTGTTCTCTGCGGGTAAGAGACGCTAGCCCCAGGGTGCTCTGCGCTGACGACCCCTGCGATAGTGCATCTCCTTGCTTTAGCCCGCGGTGAATTGGAAAAGTATCCGACAGAAACTAGCCTATAAGGACTCTGCTGTACGTTTCACATTTTAATTAATCGGTCTAGTTTCTTGGGGATACCAAATGTCCTTCAATACTTAACCAATTATTTACGGTCATGGTAGTGAAGAGAACCAGACAATATCCTCAAGATGATGAAAAAATATTACCGTTACCTTTCGTCTACACCTTGTCCTCTAAAGGGGAGGCGCAGTACGTCGCCGTTCTCCGAGGAGTGTTATCAGCTTCTCAAAATTTTGAAATCCAAACGTACACTCCGAAAAATATATGTTTGATTTTTAAAATGGTATAATTAATGCAAGTTTAAGAGTTTTTCCAGGAGTGTCAGTCTCCTGCTGTTTTTTTTTCATTTGGTAAAATCAGTGTACAGGCAAATTCAGAATCTAGGTTTACAAGAAGCATAGCCTATAATTCTGAAGATCGACACACATGCTGTTGGCACTTGCATTTGTTCTCACAGCTAACGTGAAACAATATTTCGATGTCGCCCATGAATGTCCTTTGGTAACGGTCGGGAATATCTTCCAAGTCGTCTATCGTTGATGGATTAGGGGGTAAATTACTGCGGCGTTCTCTCCGCATACATTTCTTAAAATGCTGAGCCAGAACGCCAGATGGAACGACATAATTCACTGCGAATTATACGAGCAGGATGTAATTCTGGATGTTCTTCGACTGCTCTCAATACATATTCTGCCTCTGTCTCTTCATGATTTGGTGGATGCGTTTGTGGCGAGTCTCCTGATCCTTCAAAACAGTTAGCCTATCTCTTGTCCATCTTTAATTGTTATGGCCCGGGCCTTGTGTTCTTTCTGACGTAGTCTTCTAAATCCCAATAAGTAGTGTGGTAGTGTGGAAGAAAAGGCCTCATGGCCTTAACTCTACCAGAATAAATAAATAAATAAATAAATAAATAAATAAATAAATAAATAAATAAATAAATAAATAAATAAATAAATAAATAAATAAATAAATAAATAAATAAATAAATAAATAAATAAGTAAGTAAGTAAGTAAATAAATAAATAAATAAATAAATAAATAAATACTACCTTTGGGTGTTTTAGATTTCATATACATGTAACCTTCCAAAAGTAACATTTTAACGACAATTTTGGGATCGCTTTCCATTACGAACTTTCATTTTAAAATTTACAGATGAATTTCAGCTTTTCTTGTAGTCTTCTACAATCCCAATAACTATTGTCTTTTTGTGTTTTAGATTTCAAGTATAGCCTACTTCCAAAATGTAATTTGGAAAAATGGCTGTCGGGAAAGTGACCATACGGGAAATTAGATTCGAGAAACTGTATTCGGGGTTTTATATTCGGGAAAAACGTCATTCGGGAAATTCAGGGGTTTGGGGGGAAAAACCAGGCAGTTCCAATTCAGTACTTTTCGAGATAATAAAGAAAAACTTACCGCCAAACAATAAGCATGTACAGAAAGTGGCAGGTTCAAAATGCATAACTGTGAATGTAATAATTCTTGGAACTACCTGGTTTTTCGACCAAACGATAGAACGTATTTTTTTCTTCCTCTGTGCATAAATAGTTCAAAAATGAAAAAAATTGGAGCTGCCTAGTTTTTCCTCCAAATCTCTCAATTTATCGTTCGGGTTTATGGATTCGGGAAATTAGATTCGGAAAAATGTACGGGAATGGTTTCGGATGGATAATGACGCAATCACGTAAGGTATGCAAGAATATCTGAAATGCACATTCCTGGCGAAGGTCCGAGCTAGACGCTCTGTGACTATACATAAAATTTCACTTGACTCTGTTTCAAATAAATACTTTTTCTTTTCTAAAACCGTAAGCTTGTATTAGACAATATCTTCAACAGACCAAGAGAAATTGCGGGAACTATACCGCCTTTGCCTGGGAATGTTTCCAACTACCCGAATACTGTAGTATTTTGTGATTTGATATCTCATGACATAAGGATACAAACAAAATTTAAACAGCTGTAACCTGACTCTGTTTCAAATAAATATAATTTTGCCAAAAGCGTAACGGATGAATGTAAATTCTTAAAGGCGTGGTAATACATGTTGTAAATAAATTTAAAGTCGGGTATAAACAATTCTAATCCCGTGTTTCGTGCACCCCACACGAATAAACAGAAGACTATTACCACTCATTTTTATTAGTAACGGTGTGGGCCCAGAGGGCGGAGAAGTGACAGGAAGTGGAGAGCGGATTCGCGAGGAAATGCCAAACCGCCACACTTCAGCGAGTGGGAAGGCGCAATGTCTTCATCTTCAGACTGAGTCTCCCTCCGGTGTCGTGTTTCAAGACCAGCCATCTGTCTGAGCCCCGTCCATCCAGCTTCCTGTATGTCTGTCTGCGTCTGTCACCTTGCATCCGGTTCCACCAAATATCACTCCTCGGCCGATTGCAAGACTGCAGACGAAATCACTTGTGTGAGTACAGTGACCTTGTACACAATAAAATTCTTCATCACGTTTATCGTTATGTATGATTATCATCGCCGAATTTATCGCCATGCATCATCTTCATTGCTCTCATCGCCTTCGTCTTGATACCAGTTGAGTTCGAGGTTCGCGTGTTCAAATCCAACCAACAGCGATGTGCTATGAAGGACGATAAGATCATTATCGCGGCTTTCTCCGAAGTAAAAATGAAACTACTAGACTTAGGGCTGGCTCACAATAAACCGGAAACGAGAATCAGAACGAGAACGGGAAGTGAAGGACGTGAACATAAAGATATTTGATTCTCAATAAACGGAGAACAGAAACGACTATGCATATAGATACGCATGTCAATAACGATATGTAAAGTCGATATTACGCATTCTGATGTTATTTGTATATAAGGTACCTGAAGTTAATATGGCCACCTTAATTTGAATTAATTGTTTTCATGACTGTGGTATCCCCTAATTAAAAAGTTCGTGTGCTTGCTTGAACTTTGATTCTTTATGACTGTATACTTACTTACTTACTGGCTTTTAAGGAACCCGGAGGTTCATTGCCGCCCTCACATAAGCCCGACATTGGCCCCTATCCTGAGCAAGATTAATCCATTCTCTATCATCATATCCCACCTTCCTCAAATCCATTTTAATATTATCTTCCCATCTACGTCTCGGCCTCCCCAAAGGTCTTTTTCCCTCCGGCCTCCCAACTAACATTCTATATGCATTTCTGGATTCGCCCATACGTGCTACATGCCCTGCCCATCTCAAACGTCTGGATTTAATGTTTCTAGTTATGTCATGTGAAGAATACAATGGGTGCAGTTCTGTGTTGTGTAACTTTCTCCATTCTCCTGTAACTTCATCCCTCTTAGCCCCAAATATTTTCCTAACCACCTTATTCTCAAACATCCTTAATCTCTATTCCTCTCTCAAAGTGAGAGTCCAAGTTTCACAACCATACAGAACAACCGGTAATATAACTGTTTTATAAATTCTAACTTTCAGATTTTTCGACAGCAAACTGGATGATAAAAGCTTCTCAACCGAATAATAACAGGCATTTCCCATATTTATTCTGTATTTAATTTCCTCCCGAGTATCATTTATATTTGTTACTGTTGATCCCAGATATTTGAACTTTTCCACCTCTTCAAAAGATAAATTCCCAATTTTTATATTTCCATTTCGTACAATATTCTGGTCACGAGACATAATCATATACTTTGTCTTTTCGGGATTTACTTCCAAACCTATCTCTTTACTTGCTTCCAGTAAAATTCCCGTGTTTTCCCTAATCGTTTGTGGATTTTCTCCTAACATATTCACGTCATCCGCATAGACAAGCAGCTGATGTAACCCGTTCAATTCCAAACCCTCTCTGTTATCCTGGACTTTCCTAATGGCATACTCTAGAGCACAGTTAAAAAGTAAAGGTGATAGTGCATCTCCTTGCTTTAGCCCACAGTGAATTGAAAACGCATCTGACAGAAACTGACCTATACGAACTCTGTTGTACGTTTCACTGAGACATACATAGAAAAATAATCCAAGACTTTTCTTTAAACCAGAGTACTCTGTTTTTTATATTTTGAAAATCTTACGTTGTGCAGGTAGGCTAATATGCCATATGAAGGTAATATGACGAATGGACTGGAAATTAATTATTTTGAAAAGAAAAACATTTATTGATGATTGACCTCTGGAGAAAGAACTAAGGAAGAGACTAGTGAAGTATTTTGCGTGGAGTGTAGCATTGTATGGGGCAGAAACATGGACATTACGACGAAGTTAAAGAGAAGTTACTAGAAACATTTGAAATATGGATAAGGAGAAGGATGTATCATGTGAAGTGGACAGACAGAATAAAAAACGAAGCTGTGTTGGAAAGGGTGGGTGAAGAAAGAATGTTGCTGAAACTGAAGACAAAAAGGAATCAGCTGGGTCACTGTCTGAGAAGTAAGTGCTTACTGAAGGTCCAGTGGAAACAATGGTGAACGGGAGAAGAGTTCGGGGCAGAAGATGATATCATATGATAGACAAAATTAAGATGCAAGGATCATATGGGGAGACTAAGAGGAAGGCAAAAAATATGAAAGATTAGAGAATGCTGGATTTGCAGTGAAAGACCTACCTAGCTAGAACATATCACTTGTATTAGATGAGGTAGGCCTATGTAATACATTTTTGTAGTTTGCTGTATACGAGCGCCCTTTCTGAATTTAATTCTAGCGTCCTCTGACGTCACCCAGAGCTCAAGATACACCGTGAGAAGTGTAATGCATAGACCTAATTCTTACATAACAAACAAGAGCGTCTTTGGCAGTAGTTTCCAGACTTTATGTAATATCTCCTCCCCCGTTCATTGCTTAGCCAAGTCTGCCACTCCCCTTTATTTAGCATACGAGACCTTTCCTTCAAAACAGTCTACCTATTCCGGCTGTACCATCTACATCACGCAAAAGATGTGGCGATGATTAACTCTAGCTAAAGAAGTCATTAATAATTATTATTACATTATGCTTGCCACTGTAGATGTTGAGTCCTCCCAATGTTGAAACGAATGTATTACATTCAGAAGCAAAGAACACGCAAGAACAGAAAATGGGAGCAATTAATCTGTGTGATAAATTTGGAACAAGAAGCAAAGTCTGCTGACGATATATTATCATCATATCTTATAGCAGACATACATATATAAGTCTGGTTTTAAAACTTGTCATTTGGTTACTAATATGAAGCTAATAATTAATTATGATAATAAATTACTTTTTTACTAATTGCAAAAATAAATCAGTGCACGGGCAGTACCTACGAAAATGGAATGGTTCAGTTCGCTGCAAAGTGGTATATTAAAGGTGAGATGTAAAGATTAATTTCATTATCTTCAGTTCCTGCTTGTCTATGCGGATGACGTGAATATGTTACGAGAAAATCCACAAACGATTAGGGAAAACACGGGAATTTTACTTGAAGCAAGTAAAGAGATAGGTTTGGAAGTAAATCCTGAAAAGACAAAGTATATGATTATGTCTCGTGACGAGAATATTGTACGAAATGGAAATATAAAAATTGGGTTGGAGAAATTCAAATATCTGGGAGCAATAGTAACAAATATAAATGATACTCGGGAAGAAATTAAATACAGAATAAATATGGGAAATACCTGTTATTATTCGTTTGTGAAACTTTTATCATCCAGTCTGCTGTCGAAAAATCTGAAGGTTTGAATTTATAAAACAGTTATATTACCGGTTGTTGTTTATGGTTGTGAAACTTGAACTCTCACTTTGAGAGAGGAACATAGGTTAAGGGTGTTTGAGAATATGGTGCTTAGGAAAATATTTGGGGCTAAGAGGGATGAAGTTACAGGAGAATAGAGAAAGTTACACAACACAGAACTGCACGCATTGTATTCTTCACATGACATAATTAGGAACATTAAATCCAGACGTTTGAGATGGGCAGGGCATGTAGCACGTATGGGCGAATCCAGAAATGAATACAGAGTGTTAGTTGGGAGGCCGGAGAGAAAAAGACCTTTAGGGAGGCCGAGACGTAGATGGGAAGATAATATTAAAATGGATTTGAGGGAGGTGGGATATGATGATAGAGAATGGATTAATCTTGCTCAGGATAGGGACCAATAGCGGGTTTACGTGAGGGCGGCAATGAACCTCCGGGTTCCTTAAAAGCCAGTAAGTAAGTATCTTCAGTTGATTATTTACCAGACTGGTTTCAAGAAGATGAACAAGATATATTAAGCAAAGAACATATAGAAGAAGAGAATATAGATCTAATTACAAATGAGGAACTAGAACGAGCCCTAGAAGAAACAAAAAATAGGAAAGCAACAGGTCCTGATAGTATTAACATGGAACTCTTGAAAAATGGAGGAACATTTTTACAACTAAGGCTATTACATTTGATAAATTTATGCTGCAAAACAGGTGAAATCCCACAAGTATGGAAAACAGCAGAGGTCATATCGATATACAAAAAAGGAAATAGGAAAGAATGTGAAAACTACAGAGGCATAAGTCTTCTAAATACGATATATAAACTATATGCTAGAATAATAAATAAAAGACTTAAAGTAACCAGTGAAACAATAATAGGAGACGAACAAAATGGTTTCTGAACTGGTCGATCTACTACAGATAACGTATTTACACTGCAACAAATAATAGAAAAAGGAAAGAGTTTAATTTACAGACACATATAGGCTAGCTTTCATTGATTTCGAAAAAGCATTCGACCGAGTAAAACGAAATAAATTATGGAGTATAATGGAAGAGAAAGGCTACCCACAATACATAATAAATGTGATACGAAATATGTACAACAACTCTAAAATAATAATAAACACTGGTAAAACAAAAACAGAAGAAATTTTAATAAACAAAGATGTGAGACAAGGGTGCAGCATTTCACCTACTCTTTTTAACTTTTATATTGACGACATGGAAAACACATTTTAAACCAGGAATACTGTTAAATAGAGAAACTAATTTAAATATATTACTATATGCGGATGATCTAGTACTAATACAAAAGACCGAAGACAATTTACAATATGCCTTATTCCTACTAAATAATATATGACAAGAGTACAATTTAAAAATCTCAATACAGATATCTAAAGTAATGGCATTTTGGGGAAAAGCGATGATACGGTCAAAAATTGTATGAAATAATAAAATAATAGAACAGGTATCCAATTTTAATTATCTTGGTAATGAGGTGAATATAAATGAAATAAGAAAGGATGTCGATACAAAATTAAATAAATTTCAAATGATTTGCGGTACAATCACCAGAACTTTGAAAAATAAAACGAGAAAGGAGATAAGGATGAAGTTTTATAAAACAATGGCTGTACCAGTTCTACTACACGGTAGTGAGACTTGCATCACCACAAAGAGATATCAAACAAGAATACAGAGCACAGTAATGAGATTCTTAAGAAGAACAAAAGGTTGCACCAAACTAGACCAAATAAAAAATGAAGATATAAGATCTGAATTAGATATATTCTCAAGAAACGATAAAATAAAAGAATATCGCAATAACTGGATACAACATGTTAAAAGAATGGACGCGACTAGGATACCGAAAGTGGCATATGAATATAGACCACAAGGGACGAGAGAAATCGGAAGCCCAAAAGAGATGGAAGGATTTGCTATGAGACCGGAACAGGCTGTGGCCTAAACCATGCAGTGAAGAAGAAGAAGAAGAAGAAGAAGAAGAAGAAGAAGAAGAAGAAGAAGAAGAAGACTGTTACAACTACTACGTGATTTAGAGCCGACAAAATTGGTGATAACGAGATAGTATTTGTGAGATGAGACCGAGAATTTGCCAGGAATTACCTGACACTAGGCTTACATTTGGGGAACACCTCGGAAAAACTAGGTAGTCAGTCCAACCGCGGCTTGAACCCCTACTCGAATACAGTCTTGAATTATTAGACAAACGCGCTTACCGCCTGAGCTAAGCTAAGAGCTACTTTAATTATTACAACGCAAGACCAAATACCTAGCAAAGTATTACAGCAAAAACACACAGAAGAAGTAGAGTATATATACGAGTTATTACACTCTGTTTCTGGAATCTGTAAAGTAAGTCGACGCATTTGGGTGGAACTTATGACAAACGAATGGGCGGAGCCTGTCAGTGCGAGTGTGTGTTGCGGGCTGCATCGACTCATTGCCGCTAAGGGGGTAAGATGCGTGTGGCAGAAGGTGATAGGTCATTGGACTGGCCCCCTCCACCCACCACTTGCGCAAAGGACTTGTTTCGTCTCGTAAACTCTAGATTCCAGACACAGAGTATAATGTTAATGTAATGATTTCAGGTTGTCATAGATTGGTACCACAAGAATGTCTTACTAGAAACAATTTACACCATTCACAGCGTTACTGTTACTGTTCTACGAAATATTACATATAGATTTATTAACGTCTTTCTGCCTGCCTTGGTCACCATACCTAAATTTATAGGAGACAATTATTTAGACCTGGCGTTCATAGTGCTCTTTTAATGACATTTAGTGCTCTCGTCATGCGAGTAAAAAAGTGCTCGCGGGCACAAACGATCCTGAGGTCCTTGTTTCAATGCAAACTTTGTTATACGAACAAACTGTTCCTATTCATCCATTATACTATTTTAGCGACCGAATAGACCTTCCCGTATTTCATGGTGTATAATCCCTTTCAATTCAGTGTGGACGTACTCAGAAAAATCAAGATTATTCAAGAGAATATTATGGCTGCTCGCGAGAAACTTCAACTGATAGATCTCCAGTCCTCTTGAGCGCTGAAATGTTTTAAAAGTAGAAATTCATAGCCATTGGGAAGCAGTATTAAATACAAAAAGATCCTAAGTAGTACCGAGTGTTTCTCTTAAATGCGTAGTTATGTTCGGAACGAACTATCTATGCGAAAAAAAAACTTTCTCACTTATGAAATATCTCACTATACAAAGCACGTTCACGCTTAATTTACTGATTCGCATCTAAGAAACTTCTATTTGGATATCACAGAAATTGTTTGAATAATATTCAAGTTCAAGGATCTCATTACCCTGGTGAGTGTTTTAAAAGTAGGCCTATATTTTGTTATTTAATTTATTTATGTATTCATATAAGTTATTAAGGGGTTAGGTACAGCTTAAAGGAGTAAAAGTTTGGAAATATTCAACATTTTTTTTCCTCCATTACTCTATCTTGTACAATAACGAAAATTAATATGTGTAAAACACTGTCCTTCTGTTATATGATAAACATATTTTTGCGATTTAAAAAAAAATTATTTATATATATATATATTTTTTTTTTTTTTTTTCAAAATTCAAAGTTCACTTTGCGGTGATGAAGCGTTTCCCTCATAACTCAAAAAGTATCCAACATTCTGTAATGTAATTTTTTTTGTGTATTTATGCATGTCATATCTACAATATGATGCAAAATCACTTTTCTACCTTTGATAGATTGACTGATAAGAAATAAATTCATTTAAAAAGAAGGTCAAATATGTAACACAAAATTAAAAAAAAATATTGTTTATTAAGGAATGTAGTTGAAAGAGCATGATATTGTAAACATGAGTTTCAGCAATAAAATAAAAGAGAGAGAACATGAAAAAGTTAACAAGTTTATGAGTTATGAGGGAATATATATATATATATATTTTTTTTTTTAATCGTAAAAATATTTTTTTTCATATAACAGAAGGATAGTGTTTTACATATGCCAATTTTAATTATTGTAGAAGATACAGTAATGGAGGAAAAAAATGTTGGATATTTCCAAAAAATTTACTGCTGTAAACTGTACCTAACCCCTTAAACCTATTCGATTTCATGGTGCTCGCCACATAGTATTACGTGTGGCCGGTCCTCACAACCATAAAAATGTTGAGAACCACTGATTTAGACACTCCACATATCATTTGTAAGATATTTGGTTATCATCACAATCTTACCAATAATTGTAACCCTAGAATGCGGTTCATTCTCTATTATTATTATTATTATTATTATTATTATTATTATTATTATTATTATTATTATTATTATTATTATTATTATTATATCCTATGTATTTAATTGTAGATCTGATTGAGCGGAAGAGTAGGTAGACCTCAAAGCCTTAACTCTGCGAGGGAAAATAAAATATGTACCGGTAATAATTACTAAATTCAACAGCTACCATTCAATTATTTGATTATTATGACTTCCATAATTGCTATTTTCATTATCATTGTTAATGGTGTTATAACGATCGTTAGAGCAATAATACACACGGGTTTAGTCCTATCCGATTTTTTAAGGAAGTCATTTGGAGGAGAGCCAAGATTTTTATGCGAAGCAGGAAAGACATCTGGCAGGTTCGGCATCGCCTGTAGGCAGGCAACTCCTCTTACGTCCATCTCCGTCCACGGTAGCACAGAGATATCGCACCGCTGACACTTATCCCTCACTCATCCTTGAGATTTTAACGCTAACTACCTCAAATTCGAGACTCAACGATTTGATTTAGGAGTCTCTTTGTAACATATGCTAGGCGGGTCATGAACCGTTAGGCTATTTAATGGTGAAGATAAATAAGTCAATTGAAGTTTCTAGTCGAAAGTCAAAGTGGCCCACACACCAATACTTTGGTCAAACAAAGGTCAGATCTCGCTTTGCCCACAATCGCATGTTAGCACGCTTTGTGGTTTTTATATCCTGACAAAGATGACGCTATATTTCAGTAAGGTTTATTGTTCGTCGAGATGTGGCATTAGCATTTTGGCGAGGGTGGTGGCCGCACCGAATGGTCGCTCGTACCGTAGGATGCATGAACTGTACGACCGACCTTTCGATCCGACACGCAAACTTGCTGGTGGTCTCCGTTCGACAAGACAATTATCGGTACGAAAGGAGACCTCCATGCAGAACCTGTCATTCGAATTCTTTCTACTGGAACCAAGTCTCCGGACAAAATCCTGGAAGACAACTTAATTTATGAGAAGCAAACTGTGGAGTGTCCACGACTCTGACGCTGTAACAGAGTTATAAATGCCCCGATGTCTTGTATCCGTAGCACCAGCCTAACTAAAAAATTTAGACATAATTTGTTTAGAGGTCACCCATGTTGACCTTGGTCTTTCAGACGGGTTATATAACAGAGTTCATAGCTCCCTCGTAACAAAATTTTCCATGAGTAAGAAAATGACATTACGAAATTCTACTCAATATTTTTTTTTTAAATTTAGTAACTAGCCTATAAATTTAAGTTTCGGCCTGATTTAAGAATTATAGTAATGGCGATAAGCGACGGTGATAAAGAAGAAGTTGCACACAAAGTCATAAAAGAAATAAGAACAAAAAATATGAAAGAAATAAGAATGAGAGGAAAGAAAAGATGAAAGGAGAGAAGAAATAAAGAAGAAGAAATAATAACGTGAAAGCAAAGAGATAGAAACATAGGAAGGAAAACTGTAGTTAGAAAGAGACAAAAGAAAAAAAGAAAAAAAAAGGAAGAATATAGCCTAGCGAAGATAGAACAAACTACAGAAAAGAAGAGAAATAAATCAACGGAGAAAAATAAACAACGAAGATAAGAAGGAAATAAAAAGAAAGGAAGAAAAGGCGGATGTAAAAAGAAAGAGGAATTGCTGATATGCAATAAAAAAGAAAACAATGGTAAGGAAAAGTGGAAGAACAGACATAACTATGAGAGAAAGTATATTGATGCAAGAGATATTGAAGTTAAAGATGATAGAAATAAGGTAAGAAAAAAGTAAAGATAACACAGAAACGAAGAAAGAAGATAGTGAAAAAAGAGATAAATGAAAGAGAGAAAGAAAGAAAATAAGGAAGAAAAGATGTCTGAATGACGCAACGAAAGAAACGAGGAAGGAAAACTAAATAAAAAAATAAGACGGTAAAAAGAGAGAGAGAAGGTAAAAAGCGAAGAAGAAAAAAAAGAAAGATAGACATTGTAAATGGAGGAACAAGGAATGAAAGACAAGGATAAAACTGAACTAAAGAAATAGTACAAAAGTAAAAGACATAAGGAAGGTAAGGATTAAAGGAAGCGAGAAGATAAGGAAGAAACAATGATTGAAAGTAGAGAAAAAGGATAGAAACGCTGTGAAGAAGAATGCAATAAATAAGACACGAAATAATAAAAGTACAAATTGAAGGGAAGGGGGGTGGAGGGAATGTCGAAAATAATGCAGAAAAATACAAAAGTAGTATGAAATGAGAAGCAAAAACAATTGCATAAGGGAAACGAGAAAAGAGTATAAGTCATTGTGGTACAAAATGAAAAGAAAAATGAAAGAAGTACAAAAAGAGAAAGGAATTAAGAAAAATAAAATGAAAAGAAAGGGAACTCAAAGAAAGAAAATTTAGGCCTACTCGTTTTAATTAATAGAAAGCAAAAATTAAAGAAAGAAAGAAAGAAAGAAAGAAAGAAAGAAAGAAAGAAAGAAAGAAAGGGAAAATAAAGAAAGAAAAATGAACTTATTAAATATAAAGAAAGGAAGAAAGAAAGAAAGAAGAAGTATAGAAGAGAAATGAAGTAATGAAGGAAACGTAAAATATAAAAAAAGAAAAATGAAGAAAAAAATCAGGTAATTAAAAAAACATAAAATATAAAGAAATAATAGGTGAAGAAAGAAAAATGATGAAATTAAAAATAAAAATAAACGAATGAGAAAGAAAGAAAAATTAAAATAAAGAAAAGTGAAGTATTTAAGAAAAAGGTAAGTATAAAGAAAGAAAAATTAAAAGGAAAAGAAATGAAATAACGAATAAAAAGCAAAGTAAGATTAAAGGAAAAGCAAAGAAAGAAATGTAGTAATTAAGAAAGAATAAAATATAAGGAATGGAAAAAACGAATGAAAAGGAAAGAAAGAAAAATTAATAGGAAAGAAACAGTAAAATGTAAACAAAAGAAGAAAATAAGGAGAAGGAGAAAGTAAGGAGAATTAAAATGAAACAATGATTAAGAAAAAGTAAGATAGAAAGAAAAGAAAACTGAGCAAAGGAAAATAAAGTAATTAAGGCAAAGTAATCTGAAAAGATGGAAAGAGAGATAGGACAAGTGAAGAAATGAAAGATAAGAAACTAACAAAATATAAAATTAAAGTAAGGAAGATAGAAATAAAAGCAAGAAAGGATAAAGGATATGTTTTAAAAAATGAATATACATAGAAAGAAATATTGGAAGAAGATGGAAATTAAAAATGGACATCTGAAACTGCAGTAAAAAGCAGTCTTCGAATGAAGATTTTTATTTTACTTTTCATCGTGGTGATTGTTAAGATAAGCCTAAATTGATAATTTAACTAATTTACTTGTAATTTTTCCGTCTAAATGACTTATCATGGCACAAATTAAAAAAAGTTTACAACATAAATCAATATTTAAAAACATGTAATTATAGCTTATTTTTATTTTACTTTTCATCGTGGTGATTGTTAAGATAAGCCTAAATTGATAATTTACTAATTTACTTGTAATTTTTCCGTCTAAATGACTTATCATGGCACAAATTAAAAAAGTTTACAACATAAATCAATATTAAAAAACATGTAATTATAGCTTATTTTTATTTTACTTTTCATCGTGGTGATTGTTAAGATAAGCCTAAATTGATAATTTAACTAATTTACTTGTAATTTTTCCGTCTAAATGACTTATCATGGCACAAATTAAAAAAAGTTTACAACATAAATCAATATTAAAAAACATGTAATTATAGCTTATTTTTATTTTACTTTTCATCGTGGTGATTGTTAAGATAAGCCTAAATTGATAATTTAACTAATTTACTTGTAATTTTTCCGTCTAAATGACTTATCATGGCACAAATTAAAAAACGTTTACAACATAAATTAATATTAAAAAACATGTCATTATAGCTTATATTGTAAAATTTACTTTTTAATTTGTACCAAGATAAGTCATTTAAATTACTTAAATTTGTCCTTGAAGAGCTTAAGGCTATAATTATCTGTAATAATTTCGAGTTAAAGGAACATAGAACTAACACAGTAGTATCAGCATTCATGGAAATAAATTAGAATTATACGAAAAATGTGAAAAATATAAGTAAGGAACAAATACATAAAGGAAACAAGTAATTTTGAGGACAGTTGTAACAAGAACAACTTTTTAGGTGCACTCTATGAGACGGTAATGTAGAAATAACAATGAAAATGAAAATGAAAACGGGAATATCTATATAAAATTTATTCTAATGCCGTTTTATAACATAAATTTAATAAAAATTATTATTTTTGGTATTTCAGTCTAAATGACTGATCTTGTTACAAATTTAAAAACAAATGTTTGCAATATAAATTAATACTAAAGAACACAAAGTATTATATATTGTCAAATTTGTTTCTTTAATTTGTACCAAGATAAGTCATTTAGACTAAAAAAATGGCAAATAGGCCTAATTATTTAAATTAGTCCTTGAAGAGTTTAAGGCTATAATTATTTTTCAGTAATTCCAGGTTAAAGAAATAATTGAACTAAAGCAGTGGTGTCAGCATTCATGGAAATAAATTATAATTATAAGAGAGAGAAGAATCCAAAAAGGATAGCTGTCCTTGAAAAAGGGGCACCGAGCGGTAACAGCATCTAAATTAATTGTAGATCAACGATATTCTATTTTTAATTTCAATTTAATTTAATTTAATTTGTATTTATTTGGGGGGGGCAGCTATTCTCGACAGGAATAATTTATTTTTCATATGTAGAACTGTACAGATGGTTATTTACAATTAACAAGGAATGTCTTAAAACATTAATGGCTATATCTTGAAGTTCCAAAAGATCAATATGGAAACGATGAAAGAAACTGATTCAAAATCTTGCACCAGAGAGCAAGCCAATTACTTCCCAGCGACAAACGGATATGTAAAAGAATATAAGTAAGGAATAACTACATAAAGGAAACAATAATTTTGAGGTGCAATCTATGAGATTATGAGACGGTAATGTAGAAATGACAATGAAAATGAAAATAAAAACGGAAATATCAGTAGAAAATGTATACTAATGTCGTTTTATAACATAAAAATAAAAAAGAGTCGAAAATTGTTTAGTTTGGAGGGGAAAATTACTGGCTCTGAAAATTGTGATTATCAATAGAAGCATTCGCGATCAGATTATTAAGACTGGTGCAGTGTCGTTAAACGGAAAACCACGCACGGGCCAGATCGGCAGTGCACGCGTCGCGCAGGTATAATCCAATTGGTTCTGGTCTGCACGACATTGCTGCTTCTGTCACCACAATCACTGTCAGTCGGGGCCGAGCAAAGAATTCCTCAATGGGAAGGGGAGCAGAAGTGAAAGAGAAAAATGAAAGGAGCCTCAAAGGAAGACTGGAATGCGCTCGCTCGCGCACTTGTTTCCAGCAAGGCTCCGTATGAATGGAGGCGAACAATGAATCGTAGAGGCGCCGCGCCGGGGGACTTGGTCCTCTGAGACGCTTCAATGAATTCCAGGGCAGCTTACGATTTGACATCGCTCACAGAAAAATTCTGAACTACTACCGTTTTACGAAACATTCCTCTCAAGGTATCCAGGATCTTGAATACATTCTAGCAAGTGTTTTTCTACTAGAAATTACGTCCCGATAAACAAGACTATTGTTTATAACTTTGTTTGACGTTATGGGATCTTGTCCTATAAATACCATGGCATGGATAAATATATAATAGGATGCGAAACTTACTGAGTTTCCCGTAACATATGCTAGAGGCTCTAATGTAGAAACTGATCTTGTTGTCATCTGTTGGACGGTGGAGAACTTATTATATCCAGCAGCGCATCAAGTAGCGAAAACAAAAACTAATTATTCCATGCATTTAGCAGCGCACCTGGTGACGAAAATGTTAAACTACCAAGAAAGTATTCCTTCCCTTCCACCCTCATCGATATTCGCAACTAACCCAATTTAAAATAAAACATTTACATTTTTATTTTTCACACCATCTTCCACTGAAAATTCTTACCAGAGCCAACAGGAAGATAAAAGAGATAATCTATTTTACACTACCCAATTAAAATATAACCAAACAGAGACAGAAAATAAAGCAAAAGGTTAAATTGAGATTGTATTCTTTGGGTATTTAGTGTACAGCGCAATGGAAAAATCTGAAAAAACTACTTAGATAATTCAATTTATTATATTACTATTACTTTACAATACATTCAACAACACTATTTTTACAACGTCCATAAACGTCACTGTTTAACATACACCGCTCATACACACACTTAGTATCACTTTATGTCCTCTCATTAAGAAGTTTCTGGCTGCCATCTTGTCTTCTCGAGCATTGACTGTTCGTCTCGAATGAACGGATAAATAGAGAACTCTGGGTAATCTACCCATCACGTAGTTCTAATGTTCACCACCCACGACGTCGGACGCTGATCATCTTATTTGAACCCCCTTCCGTCAGATGGTGCTGACCGCAGTTTCGCATCCTATTATAGCCTATATTCATCCATGACCATGGTTTTGGTCTTATCTGTGGACCATAGGTAGAAAGTTTATTGCCAAAACAATAGATTTCAGGAGTACAACGAGGAGTATACATTGTCACCCGCGCCTCGCCCTGCTATCGTCACTACAGACGTTACACAATATATTCACATAAACAAACATAGTGGCATTCTGTGGAGCTGTGTACAGTCGTGAATAGTTTGAAGAATATTGTTAATTTATATTAATATTTTAGGTTTTGAAGAAAGTGAGCTATTCTGTTATCTACACTAATAATAAATCTGTAGCCGAAATTTTTCTGGTAATTTTCGATTTTCCAAAAATAATTGGTCCTGACATATATAATTAACCACCCTGAAACCGAAAATCGCTTTTTTGAAATTTTTATTTGTATGTATGTCTGTCTGTCTGTCTGTCTGTATGTTTGTTACCTTTTTACGCGATAATGGCTGAACGGATTTCGATGAAAATTGGAATATAAATTAAGTTCGTTGTACCTTAGATTATAGGCTATATGGCATTCAAATTACATTATTTAAAATGGGGGTTATAAGGGGGCCTGAATTAAATAAATCGAAATATCTCGCTTATTATTGATTTTTCTGAAAAATGTTACATAACAAAAATTTCCTTAAAACTCATTTCCGATAAGTTTTATTCTTTGAAAAATTTTGATAGGACTGATATTTAATTAGATAAATGAGTTTTAAAATTAAAATAACTGCCATCTAAGGCCGTATAATGAAATAAACAAATGACTTCGTCTATAAGGGGCCTTGGTCAACAACAATCGAAAGCTATGAATCATAGCCTACAGAAAATGTTTCTGTGTTTGTATGAAGCAATATCGGAAGCTAAATTAACCGATTTGTATAATTAATTATTATTTCACCATTGGAAAGTGTAGTTTCTCTGTATGGACATAATGCTATAATGTTATTACAGTAACTTCTGAGTGAATTGAAGACAGATAAGATTAAAATAGCTTCTTATGCACAGAAAACTTGATAGGCTATTCTTTGTATTCGTTTTCTGTATTTCTTAAAATAATGTTTATCTCAGAGAATTAACGAACAACGAGAGTGTATTGATTTAGTATGCAGTAATAATATGTTAGCTTAGCATTTCATTATTTTATAATTCAAATTTTAACTATGCTCAATTGAATCGAGTTAAAATACATAAAATACATATGCATTAAATGTAATGCAAAAAAATTTGGGTAATGAGCCAAGCAGATTATGTTGCCCTGTTGTAAAATAAAATTTGTTCCTCCTGAGATTCAAGAGCCCCCATAACAAATTGAAAACTTACTTATCGGGGTACATCCGTTATCAACACACTTTTTATATAATATAATATAATATAATATAATATAATATAATATAATATAATATAATATAATATAATATAATATAATATAATATAATATAATACAATACAATACAATACAATACAATACAATACAATACAATACAATACAATACAATACAATACAATACAATACAATACAATACAATATAATATAATATAATATAATATAATATAATATAATATAATATAATATAATATAATATAATGCAATATAATATAATTTAATTTAAGTTATTTAAGTTATTTGAAGAGTTCAGAACCATAGTGGGTAAAGCGCCATTTACTGAATACGTAGAAAACAAGAGTTAAAATTAAGTTATTACCATAATTCAATGGAAACATATTATAACAAGTAAAATAAAGTATACACATTAAATGTAAATGATGTCAATGTTCATTGAACTATGGATGCATGTAATAAAAATTAAGAAACATGTTAAAGGAATTGTCATTGCACCAAATGAGTGCTCTCTGGACCAAAATGATTCCATTTTAATTATTTAAATATAATTTAAATTAAGTAACATATTAAACGATTTATCCTTCTATCAAACACGAATATTCCCTGGATCAAATGTCCTATTTTAATTATGTAATTACTTTATATTTATTTCTAACGGGTGCAGCGGAGCGCACGGGTACGGCTAATTATTATATTATTTACGTAATGTTACTAGCCTATTATGCAAGATTTCAAAAATGTAAATTCATCTGTTATTAAATAATTATACAAACAGGAGTGTGTAACAAATTTATTTTTTCCCGGATTATTCTTCGTTAAATGTTGGTTGAAAGACAGGTTTATTTACCAGCCGTCAATACTTGTTTGTTTTGCTGGTCTGTTGACGTCTCGTGCTGCTGTGCTACTATGCATTCGGTTGTTCATTCAACAACAGAATTACGATACGAACTTCCTAGCTGCCATTACAATAGAAATTAAAAGATTTCTTGAAAATAATAATTATGGACTTAATATTATGTGCCACATACGAGATACACTATTAGATTCACAAAGTTGTTGTTCACCTGATGATAGTAAGATACCTATACTTTATCACATTTCAGATTTGTTTCAGTAACGTCTTGTGACGTAGAACGAATATTTTCAAAGTACAAATATTGTTTTTTTTTTTCTGAACATAAAAGTACTATTTCTTTTGATAAAATGCAAATGTTCATTGTTATTTGCTATAATGAGGCTATAATATTGTTTTTATATGTAAGTTTAAAGTATTTTATATTGGGAATTACAAAGGTTATAATTACAAATTATTATTATTGTTTCTTTATATTATTCGTTTATTCTTTCCTTGTTCTAAGGCCGTGAACGATTGAAGCACAAATTTGGTTACCACCTGGCAGTACAAGTTCGTCGTTCTCGTTCACATATATTGAGAGCTGCGCTACTACTTTTCATTCGGTAGAAATATAGTCCAAGCTCACACAAGTTTCGGTACCAACTTCCTAGCTCTGCTCTGGGCATTATTAAACCATATGTTGTTGTTTGTAACTTTGTTTTTACATTATGGGATCTTGTCCTACAAATGCCATATAGACTATAACCATATGACTATAGACATATAATTGAGGGGTCCATTTCAAAATCTGCTTAATGCAGTATTTTGTATGAAATTGATTTATATACCAAATCAGGTGTTCTGGGACATACTCTACTAAATGTAGTGACTATGGATACCAAATTTTACCATATTCCCATATAAAAAGCATATGAAAGTAAGGATCCGCTGCAAAAACTGCTTAATGCATGAAGCTAGTACTGACACTCCGTATCAGAATCTACCTAATGCAACGACAAAATAATAAGAATGCATGTTTTAAGGTCGTTAGGACCAACGTGTTTTTGCTTAGTAATGTAACAGCGTTTGCAGACCTCAGCAGTGTTCTTAATCGATGTAGAAAAATATTTTTCTCTAACTGAAACAAACATAGTTTACGCGTAGGCCTACTCATTTCAACACTGGATTTATTTATTTATTTATTTATTTATTTATTTATTTATTTATTTATTTATTTATTTATTTATTTATTTATTTATTTATTTATGTATTTATGTATGTATGTATTTATTTATTTATTTATTTATTTATTTATTTATTTATTTATTTATTTATTTATTTATTTACAAAATAAAGCAAGGACAAATTTAAGAAACTTACTACTGCATATTTTTACGTTACAACTGCTACCGGTAAAAATGAACTGTGGCGTTCCTTTAGGTTAAATAGCTACATTTATAACTCTCTTCACATTAGTGTAAGAGATTTAATTTTTTCAGGCAAGTTTAATAATAATATCTGTACGCGTATAAAAGTCATTAAATATACAGAGTGGATGGTAACCTCTGCACCAAACTTTGAGAGGTGATTCCACATGTTAAATATAACAAAACATTTATTAAACTTTTCCTTTGATGAAGCACTGTTAAGCAGGAAAAATTAGTCTTTGCCCAATGTTTGCAGCGCTCTATTGCGGTAATGGCCCGAGAGCAATGGCTGATTGCTATACAAGCAGATAAGTAAAAATAATCTGAACAGTTAACGTACTGATTTTTTTTTTTTTTGGATTATTGACGTAAATTTTGCAACGCACCGCACTTTGCGTATTATCGATTCAGTACAGAAGAAAGGGAGGGGAAGGTAAAGAGGCAGGGTGCGCTTGCTTAGAGTTATTGCAGCAGCCGTGATGTTGTCAAATGCTTCATAGAAACATAACGATTTCTCCAAAACGGTGAATGTTAGAGATAAAAACTTATTTAGATGTTTACTATTTCTGCTCAGTTCCATTTTGATGCAGAGGTTACCATCCACCTTGAATAAAGACGCTAATATAAATCCCGTAAAATTAGTGAAGCTTGAAAAACACTTACCGGTCAGAATGACTGGTAGGCCTACGGTCCTTTTAATGCTAAATAGTACTGTTTTACGAAAAAATGTATAATAATTTACCACATTATGTCTTTCAGTAAAATATACTGTTGTAAATTTAATTTTATAGACGCTTCATAGAAACCCTGCTGCAAACCCTACTTGCTTAAAGTACAATTCAAACATCATTATCTGATAAACTAATTTAACGAATATATCAACAGTTTGGGTTCTAATAAAAAAGAATATATGCTTGAAAACTTATATTTTAAAAAATTGTATTACTAATGGTTAGTAAGATACAAAATTTTCTCATTTTTCTCAATGTCTAAAACAATACATTTAGCAGGTTTTGCATTCCTTTTACTGTATCTGTAAATCATTCTTATTCTAGAAATATATTTATCTTACAGAAAAAAATCTGATAATCTGAAGAAAATCCTCTGACTGAGGTTCTGGCTTGTATGTTTGCCTACTCTTGTATACATGTAGCTCTTATCTAAATCAAATTGTTGAATTCTTTGTAAGTTGATACATATGTATGTATACTTTTTGCTAGTTGAGTGGAAGAGAAGGCCTTACGGCCTTAACTCTGCCAACTAAAATACATTATTATTATTATTATTATTATTATTATTATTATTATTATTATTAGTACATCTATTATCAGACAGTACATCTCACTTGACGATATGTATCAGAGGAACAACAATATTGTTTGTATCCATCTGAAATCTGACTAATGTAATATGTAGCTAGTCGACGACGTATGCAATGGAGGGGGGAAGGAACTGGCCACCCTATTCCATTGTCTCCTGGCCTAGTTGCCTCATAAGTGGTGCCTTCTTGGTATTGCTTTTGAGGTTTAGACCTGTCTTCGGACAGTTGACTAAACAACAACAATCGGAAGAGCACACAAAATAAAGGTTTTTTTTTTTTTTACATACTGTTCAAAAGACTGCTTAAATCCATACAGTGATGGCGAGGAAAGTATCCAAGTTTTATGTTTCAATAAAGAGTGGTTTACAATGAGTTTTGCGTGAAGTTCCAAAAAAAATATTCTCCCGTCATTCCGCCCCGTATTTGAAATTCCCGTTTTGCGGGAATTTTTGTGCCATGTGACAACACTGGCAAAAAAACTTTCATATTAAAGACCTTTACTGTAGTTACTGTATTGTCACGTGACAGAGCATATCTTATCAAGAAAGAAGCTATCGCAAAATGTCTGTTATTGGTGCACAGATCGGTTGAGGGGCGGTCATCCTCCCAACAATTCTACTTCCGTTGTCAGTCTCTCTTCAGCACGAGTATTGCACCAGCAACGCAATCCCTATGAAAATATTAATCCCATTACATATTTACTTTATTTCGTGTGTTGCTTCTATTGTAATGGTGTTGCGTAAGATGGCGAGTCGGAGTGATAAACGGACCTAGGAGACAGATGAAACTGTCGACGACAATGGTTGTTTTCGCAACACACCTAAGAACAATCCGTCTTATCAGACCACGGATGTATCCAGGCGCCACACAGCACGCGGGTGGGAGACACCTACTATGTGTGGTGAAACGAGGTCAGCCCAGATCATTTTTATCAGCTTCCTGACACGGGTCGCGGAGGTGGCGCGAGATTTGCTTGTCACTCCCGCAGCTTATGTCTGTGTCTGCCTTCCCAGTAGAGATGGCAGGGCGACAATTTCCACAACATGGCGTCGCGAGGTGCCTTTTCATCAATTAAAAACTATATTACTCACTCACGGGAATTTTACATCCAGCAAGTAAAGCGATAGATTTGGAAGTAAATTCCGAAAAGACAAAGTATATGCAGGAAGCATACAGAAATGCTAATATAGGTGCTAACATTGTTAAAAAATGGCTTAATTCCAACTTCCTTTCTTTAAATATATCTAAATCAACTTTAGTTCCTTTTTCGTTAACAGCTGCCAGTGTTCAAAATTTAAAATTTAGCGATAAATATAGAGTAATAACAGCCTACACAGTGAAAATTGTTTAGATCCCAAAAGTTGTAAATGTCCACCTTTGAAAGAAGCTACGTATGTCAAATATCTGGGTATCATTATTGATCAGAATTTAAAATGGCCTCATCACATTACTTATCTTTGTAAGAGGCTTCGTAAAACAATTTATAAATTTGTTAATCTTCGAAGCTACTTACCCATTAGAGTTCTACGAAATGTTTATTTGGCCATTATTCAGTCTATCATTCAATATGGTATAATTGTTTGGGGTGGAAGTACAAAAATTAATCTTAGTCCGTTAAATTCACTACAAAAACGAATAATTAAAATTTGTTTGAAGAAACGTTTCGATTATCCAACTAAATTAATTTATTCTGAATTTAATGTAATTTAATATTGAGCAAATTTATAAGTATACGCTGTTAAAATTTTATCATAAAAATCGTAATAAGTTTGTATTACAGACACACAATTATGACACAAGACAAAATATTAATTCAACATTGGTAGAACCTAAATGTCTCACATCTGCTGGTCTAAAGCATAGCATAAATTTTGGCTCTCGGTTGTACAATGCTTTAACTAAATTACACCCAGAACTTCTAACATGTAACCCACTAACATATAACAAGAAAATTAGAAACGTGTTAATATCTTCAATTTGATTAAATAAATTTATAGCCTATGTGTATGAATTAATCAACCTATATTATATTTGTATTCTATAATTTTGAAATATATATTAGTCCTACTTTTCACGTGCGATATTATTCTTCTCTAGTGTTAATATTATATTATATAATTCCATTGCCGCTGTAATTATATTTTAGTTCCTATTTTATTTTACTTATTTATTATTATTATTATTATTATTATTATTATTATTATTATTATTATTATTTTATTTTTTTTTTATTTTAATATTATATCTGAACTGCGACCGAGCACGAGCGCTGCTCATTCGGTCTCAAATTTTGTTAATACTAGGCCTTCTGTATCTTCTTTTTATATTGCTTGTATTATATTTCTATTTCTCTTGTTTGTTTTGTAATTATATTCTTTATTCTGTATATTTAAATTTAAATAAATAAATAAATAAATAAATAAATAATAAATAAATAAATAAATAAATAAATAAATAAATAAATAAATAAATAAATAAATAAATAAATAAATAAATAAATAAATAAATAAATAAATAAATAAATAAATAAATAAATAAATAAATGTCTCGTGATTGAATATTGTACGAAATGGAAACATAGAAATTGGAGATTTATCCTTCGAAGAGGTTGAAAAATTCAAATATCTTGGAACAACAGTAATAAATATAAATGACAATCGGTAAGAAATTAAACGCAAAATAAATATGAAGAGTTCGCGGGAAAAAGTTGAATATCACATTTCTTTTAAGGATAGGATAATGATCTAATTGAGTCTATAACTGCAAGATGTAGTGCTGTTTCTATAGAAAATTAAGGAAAGGATTACTGTATTCGTGGTGATAATTCTCCTTTTTACCATTTTTCATAAGAACAACATTACATTTCGCAGTGATCCATTGAATTAGATAATAACATCAACCTTAAGAAAACTGTGACATTCATCGTTTTTCCCGCGAACTCTTCAATGGGAAATGCTTGTTATTATTCGGTTGAGAAGCTTTTGTCATCTAGTCTGCTGTCAAAAAGTCTGAAAATTAGAATTTATAAAACAGTTATATTACCGGTTGTTCTGTTTGGTTGTAAAACTTGGACTGGAGATTAAGGGCGTTTGAGAATAATGTGATTAGGAAAATATTTGGGGTTAAGAGGGATGAAGTTACAGGAGAATGGAGAAAGTTACACAACGCAGAATTTCACGCATTGTATTCTTCACCTGACATAATTAGGAACATTAAATGCAGACGTTTGAGATGGGCAGGGCATGTAGCACGTATGGGCGAATCCAAAAATGCATATAGAGTGTTAGTTGGGAGACCGGAGGGGAAAATATCTTAGGGGAGGCCGAGACGTAGATGGGAGGATAATATTAAAATGTATTTGAGGGAGGTGGGATATGATGATAGAGACTGGATTAATCTTGCACAGGACAGGGACCGATGGCGGGCTGATGTGAGGGCGGCAATGAACCTCTGGGTACCTTAAAAGCCATTTGTAAGTAAGTATCACTCACTCACTCACTCACTCACTCACTCACTCACTCACTCACTCACTCACTCACTCACTCACTCACTCACTCACTCACTCACTCACTCATTATGACATGAAAGTACAAAAGCTAGATGCCCATTGAAGCACCTTCACATTAGCGTAAATTAACAATTTAGCTTATAATTATTGATAAATAATTAGAGGGCGGATGTTGATGACCTAAACATTGTCCAAAAATGAGAAATAACTGTCCTTATAATTACATAAAAATGCCTTAAAATTTATTAAATGATCTTAAAGTTAATAATATTAAACGCAGGGGACTGTATAGGCCTATGGGCAGGTTATAAACACAAAATACAAATTCACGGCTGACATGGTTGTATCCTATAACACAGAATAACATATGATTTTGAAACTATATTTATTCATAGCAACGAAAATAAGAAAACTTGCAATAGGCCTAACAGTTTTATTTATTGTTCTAGGCTGTGGCGGTCATATTACGAAGATATGAAAAAAAAATCTTGCTTTAGGACGATTATTAATTTTTAATTTAAACAAATTTCCCCTAAAATAGGGATTGCCCTGAAGGACAAAGTATACCAGATATACAAGTACTAATAAATACGTACAAATTTCGTGGGAAATATAATTATTATTATTGTTGTGTGATTTCTCAGAAGATAGATGGAATATTTTAGAGTTGTCAAAGAAACAGTCTTCGCCAAAGAGGATTCAAGATTGAACTCTTTGCAGATATTAATAATTTTTTTGTAATCGTGCCTTCAGCACCCACTAATAATCCAATAATTTCAATAGAGTGTGTTACTGTTTACAGTGACATAAAACAAAACTTAATTGACAGTTTAAGTAATTATTTGCTTTTGAATATAAACTGTACTGGATAAGTGCATCTAAAACATATTATTAAAACACGTTATGTAACAAATTTTATGCTCGACCATGCCGAAATGTAGTAATTATACACCTGGTAGCAGACCTTTAATGGACCTCATTAAAGTACACCTACTCATTAAAGGTCAGGTCTTTCAGCCAATGACGACTCAGGTTACAACTGTTCAGCCAATGACAGGTCAGCTTTGTACCGTTATAAAACTGCAAGAATCGATTATTCTCGGATATGCAATCGAAAGAGAATTAGCGAAAAGTCACGGAGGCTGGAAATCCAATACTGTCGCAGAAGGTTATGTTCTGTCACTATAATAATTAGCGTTAATTGTAAATAATATTCAAATAAATTCAATTTGTCATCTCGTTTTTCAATGTCGAATTCAATAATCAAGGTTATAATATTATAATATTATCAAGTTTAACGGGACTATGTCAAGGTCAATGACATTATTGTTCCTCGGTAAAAATCAATACTTTCGCGTCTGCGCACATCTCACAATTCACGACCTAGAACAAGGTCACTTCCGATCTTGTCAGTTACAAACAAAATGTATACATCTGAATACCGGTAATTTCAAGTTATAAATATGGTCGAGCATAAAAAGTCGTATGAAACTCGCCTATTATGGTAATTAAGAAGCTCGTATGAAAATTATGAAACTCGCTTGCGCTCGTTTCATAAATATCCATACTCGATTCTTAATTACTATCATTATAGGCTCGTTGCATAATGTACTATTATTAATGTTTCTACGTAGATCTATTACTTAAATTTTTATGTTGGGGCACTTTCAGTTGATGAGATAAAACATAAGGCTTTTTTTTTAATTATTCATTCTTATTTTGTTTGTTTTTCTCCTCCCAACCAAAGCAATTTTAAACTTCCACGTGGTGTAGTTTCACGCACTTGCAGGCCGAGAGCTGAACAACAGTACTAGTTTGCAGCAAACTCCATGCAAAATCTAACCTCGCCACATTTTTTGTCAGCTTATCGGATCACTATGACCATCGACTGAAGGTCAGTTTCCTTAACAATGAAAAATATTAGGCCTGAGTATTGTTGGAAAATAAAAAAAAAAGAATAAAAAAAGCATTGCTATGGAAATCAATAAGAATTAGCAAAAATGATTTTTAATTGGCCCAAAAATGCAAAAAATGACCTATTGGACAAAAATGGCAACAAATTCTGAACAATTTAAAATAAAAATTACATTAGTAGAGTAAGGGAGGGAATTGTCGGATACCATTTTGATGTTTCAAAATAAAGGTAATTGAAAAAAGTTAGAACTGGAATTACTTAGTATTAGGCTATAATAACCTCTTGGGGTTCCTGCAGATTGTACGTAGGCCTTAAGTATTAGGTAATTTACATAATATGTATTTGCTGTATAACTTGCAAAGACAAAACAGAAATAATATCATCACTGACAGAATGGGAAGCTAATGTCGGATACATTAGACATTATTATGTAAGAGGTATGATAATGCATTTAAAATAATATATTGCATATCAGAAACTATTACAATAGTGTTCTGTTTAGCCAACTGATATGCAAGCCTTTTAATATCATTTCTGGTTCATTCAAAATATTTTCTCTCCATCATTAACACATAGTCAACTAGCTTCTCTTGAAGTGAGGTTGGGAGTATTGGTTTTCGTCCAAGTTTCGATTTAACGGCTTTCGTGGGCTCAGAGTTGTACCGTACATAATCAAATAATGTTGATCTTTTGGAAGCAGCAAGATAGCTCATTCTTTTCTCCCGTACTGCGACAATGGCATTTACCATATCTTCAGACTTCCATTTTTTTAGTCGGAATCTCTTTTTTCTTTTACTTTAGGCATTTAAAATATCAGAAGAAGAAACAATTCGTTACTTCATAATATTCAATTAATTAGAAAATTAATTACTTACATTAATTAAAAATACCCATGAGTAAAAATGTAGTGGTTTGTTATAGAAAACATATAAATGGGTTTAAGGCAGCTTTTATGTAGCGAGCAGCATTGAAAGACAGCCGACAATGCCCTCGGCTAGTATCCGACATTGCCCTCGGCTAGTATCCGACATTACCCTCAGCTAGTATCCGACATTGGCCGACTCTTCACAAACAGTAAAACAAGCCAGCTGTATGAAACATGTTGTCGATAGCATTTCTGCAATTAGAGAATTAAGAAGCCTTATCTATGGTATATCAAATAGTGCATACCATGTTGTGTAAATATAAGAATAACTTGTAACGAATAAATCACATTACTTACCCTCAAAAAGTTTTTTTTTTTTTTTTTTTTTTTGCAGTCACGTTGAAAACACGCTATTCACACACAGTGAAGCACTCAACAGTAATGGCTATTCATGCAGATGTTCGTCTACTTGTAGAGAACGTAATGCATTATTTTCACATCAGATTGCACCATTCGATGGAAAAGGAATATGTTATCCGACATTACCAGACCTATCCGACAATCCCCTCCCTTACTCTATATTATGAAACAAGTTCATAATGTTGTATGTTGTGGCACGAGTCAATTTTTAGGGAAGAAGCAAAGCGAGTTTCCTAATTTTGACGAGTGTGAAATAACTGTATAACATTATAAACGTGTTTCATACGTTATTTTTTGTACGATAACATTATAAAACAATTAATAAAGAAATAACATCAGATTTGTAATGATGGATAGTTTGATATCATGGTCTATGAAGAAAGAGGTTGCTGTGACAACAATGATGTATTAAATACTATAGAAAGACAAATCGTTTCAGAATGTTAATTTCGTGGCACAAGTTATGCTGTCACAATAGTTGGCATGGTAATATTTTACGGCTCTGGTACAATAATGTGGCATATTAGGCACGATTTTAACTAACAATAAAGACTGATTATGGTATTTTGTATCGTAAAGATTGTTTAACAGAGGTGCATATCTGTACGAAAAGTACGACTTAATGGGTTAGTACATTTTATTTTACACTTAATGGGCTACACAACCGTTTCGTTTAACACCTCACTCACCGCCTTCTATTTTCACCATTCATTAAATAGTTACAGCTCTTTATAATATCGATCTCACGATTTCCCTGGTATAGCTCTTTGGCTTGCTTGTTCTGCTTCTGCCAATATTTCGTTAGGAATTTCAATGCAATCTATTTCTGCAAATTAATCTCAGACAAAACTATTTGTGGTAAACACTTTTGTTTTATTTTTCTACCATAGTAACATTAGTAACCGATTTCCCTATCATAGTAATTGATTAAGGCATTTCTCAATTGTTATTTTGTCTGCGAATTCTCAATAATTTCTGTTCCAACTTAGATGCAAAATACAATTATTAATTTATTTTCTCTTAAGATATTGGCTACGATTCAAAATACAATAAAAGTTGTACAATACACGACCGTTATAAGAACTCAACATGCTCACATGGATAACTAAACTCGTCGTCAGTAGTTTAGTTAAATTCCATGCTCGCTTGTTAAGTTCTACATAATAGTCTTGTAACGTAAATAGCTATTATAATTCTGGGGTACAAGAAATTTTGTTTTGTTATAACATGAAATGAATTATTGTAGTAAAATCCATCGTTTTAAAGTTAAAAGAAAAACTATTTTATATAAACTCATTAATTAAAACTCCAAGTCGGTAGGCCACTTGTCTGACTTTGTTTGATCGTTCCATTGAAAGAAAATTTATAAATACAGGGTGTTTCCGAGGTGGTATTACAAACATTCAGGGATGATGGCGAAGGGCACATGTAACAATTTGATATAAGGAACCATGGTCCGGAAATGACTGAATCGAAAGTTATAAGCAAAAATAGTTGTGTGGAAATGGAATTGTAATTTGGAACCTCGTGCCCTTCTTCTCTTAACCTTTGGAACAGTTGTGGAAAAATGGTATGGGCCGGATGTACTTGCACCGATACAATCTGTGAGCTTGTCTGCTATTCCCATTGGCTCATCCGTATTCGAAAATCAGGTCTGCTTATTCCACTCACGTGAACTCCTCCATTTCACTAGGACTGATCGACTGGACACTGCAACTTGTACACATACACTGCTGTCTACAGACGTGCATATAAGGACCGACCATGTCCGTTACACATTATGCTATCTGCATTGCTTTAGTGTAGTTTCCTGTCCCCATCCCTCAGACAGCGCACTGAATTGAATACTGTAAGTAGACAACGTAAACAACGTCAGATGAATACAGTATGTGTAAGATGTACAGATAAATACACATAAATAAGGTGTACAGAGAAATAAAATTATTTCATTTCCACAAAACTATTTTTGCTTGTAACTTTCGACTCGATCATTTCCGGACCAGGGTTCCTTATCTCAAATTGATACATGCGCCCTTCCCCATCATCCCTGAAACTTTGTAACATCACCTCGGAAACATCCTGTATATCAGTGACATTACAAAACTTATCAAAATCAGTAACCTAAAAATATTCTTAATAGG
This sequence comes from Periplaneta americana, assembly GCF_040183065.1. Lineage (NCBI taxonomy): Eukaryota > Metazoa > Arthropoda > Insecta > Blattodea > Blattidae > Periplaneta > Periplaneta americana. The sequence continues at coordinate 120,860,513 of NC_091125.1, read as the reverse complement.
GGAAAAAAACAGAACCGAAGCTAAAAAAAAAGACAGCCGAACAAAGTATATTAAAAAGGAAAAAAATGAATTAAGACAGGAGAAAGAACAAAAAAAAGGAGAAAAATCAAAAGAAGGAAGAAGAAATATTTAAAGGAAGGAAAAAGAAAGAATCGGCGAAAAGTGAGGAGAAAGAACTGAAGAAAACAAGAAGAGGGACCGAACGAAAAAGAAAAAAAAGTAGGGCTTACCAACGAAAGAAAAGAAGGACAAGAAATAAATGAAGAAGAAATAGTATAGGAAAGAACGAAGAAATACCCAGGAAAGGAAGAACAAAAAGATAAAATTGGAAGAAGAAAGAACAGAAGATATATCTGGAGAGAGCAAAACAATGACTGAACCAAAGACGTCGGCCAGCCTGAGCAAACCAGACAAGGGGTCAAATCGCGATGATTGAAGTTGTAAGTTGGAAACGTCGGGATACTAAATTCCAACACGAGGTTGGAAAACCCAAATTCTTCTTGACAACCCAAACACCGTGAAAGCCTAACATCGCCTGTATTCGTACTTGTGTAAAAGCAGCCAAGCGTTCCTTTTCCTTACAATTGGATCCAAGCCTTAAATGACGTAATACAGTCTGCTGGGTAGATTTACATGAAGGTCCTGAGTTTAGCATTTCCCCTCCCTCGAGCATGATGTTCAATAAAGTACTACTGCGTAATATATCATACTCTCATCGAGGTGTGTACAATTATACACGAAAGCAGTTGACCTTAAAATAATGTTACGTGCATTTCGGCAAGTACACAACGAGCCATTCATCACGGAAATGACGCCTTATATTACTCTGCCATATGAAACGACAAAAGTGGATCACTAACAAAGCCAGACATACGTTCTTACATGCGCAACGTGCAGACAGGGCTCGCCTGAGGTCGCAGACATAAAAAACATAATAAAGTCACGTTTTATTAAAAGAAACAATCTGGAGTTTCGAAAAAGCTTTCTACATTAGATTGGTATAATTATTGTTTTTATAATGTTTATAGTAGTTTCCGGGTTAACGGAAGTTGTAAAAATCTATAAATTGACAATTTCAAAGCCGATGTCCTTTACAAAGCCGATGTCCTTTCCTTCATTCAGAGTATTCTGCCCAAGGACATATCTACCATTGCAAACTTAGCATTCTCCAATTTTTCCTATTTTCTGCCTTCCTCTTTGTCTCCGCATACGATCCATATATCTTAATGTCATCTATCATCTGATATCTTCTTCTGCCCCGAACTTCTCTTCCGGTCACCATTCCTTCCTGTGTATCCTTCAGTAGGCAGTTACTTCTTAGCCAGTAGCCCAGCCAATTCCTTTTTCTCTTCCTGATCAGTTTCAGCATTATTCTTTCACTTTTTCTCGCACAGCTTCGTTTCTTGTTCTGTCTCGCAGATAGATGTCTCAAGATCAGAGAATCTATAGTCCCGTAGCTCTAATTTCCGGCAGCCAATCATGTTGCCGGTCGGCTACATTTAAACGTGTGCGTCTTGTGATTCGCTGATGCATTTCCTAAGGCTCGATAAATACTTAATATAATCGCCCGCCATTTTGACTCTTTCGTTGGGTTCGCAGAAAGCACACGAGGACGTTATTTGCCGCTCAATTATTTGCTGAATTACAGTGCGTTTGATTTATTATCATAGGAGCTACGACATGATAATGTTTAACAGTGCGGCAAATAGATTCCTCGTCTGGTAGTTCGGCAACGAAAGAACAAAAATGGCGAACGATATTACCTACCTAGACTTTATAGAGCCTTCACTTCCTAAGACGTAAGCAAAGAGGAGGAGTCACGCCGGGAATAACAGCGTCGCGACTATAATAGCCTTTGCTCGAAGATCAGATTAATTTTTTGTCACAACACACTGGAACTAAAATTATGCTTTCTATGACTAGGGGCGGATATATATGCACTAAAAACGGCAAAATATGCATGCAACCCAGTTAGGTGAACAAGTGTGTATAGAAAGGAAACGTGCATGGAAGCTTGTTTAATATCACAAACCTATTTTTTAAACATAAATCTTTAGTCTTGGGAGCCTTACACATTTACAATCTTACTAATAAACCGTGTATAGTTTTTATACGAGACTTATGCAGAGTTGAGACAGAAAACGTTACTAATAAACCGTGAATAAGCTATGGACGTATAAACAGGCTGTAACTATACAATGGGAATTGCTTTGCAGTAGTTATATACACGAAACCCCTTGTTTAAGTGTTGTATATAGCGAAAAAATGGCCACCCTCTAACAGCTGTTCGTATCGACTGTCATTTTATGATGATGTTTACCTTGTAACCACAGAAGAACAAACCAAAAATCATAGAATTATTAGAATAATATTGCTGTAACTTGTACTCTTTGACCAAAATGTAGTGTGGTAATCGATTAGAGCCAGTTGTACTATCGATATTTAACACGCCACACTAGAGCGCTCTACCGGATGCAATAGAGAACCTCAGATATTCTATTACCTTTCGTAACGAAGTAATGACGAAACTATGACGTAGCTGTGTAACAGTCATACTGTTATACACGACGTATGTAGTGATTATTAGTAAGGAATTTACACATGACTTATAAACGAGCTAATCATTGTATAAGAATAAGACAGTTAAACGTCTGTATATAGAGTTTTTATTAGTAAGACCGTTAGAAATTATTTATAATTTAAGGAATGTCTCTCCGTCAAGAACGTTATGAGTTTTTAAGTGAATGAAGTTTGTTCTGAATGTTTTTGGAACAGGTAGCATACCGTCTCGAGTTTGCACCAGAATAGTGAACTGGAATTTCAGAAGGTTTTTACTCGTTCAACATTTTTCTTCCATTCAATGGTTACAGGTCGCTCTCTTTCTGTACTATTGTACGCATCCTTCCCTCGGGCAACGTCTTGTGTAAAGCTCGTAAAGAGTGCGGTTTGGGGGCTTTGTCACACCTGTTTCAGGTACCCGTTGCCCTCCTTTTCTTCAGGGTTTTGCAATAAAGTGTACCATTGACACCACGTTCGCGCACGTTACCTGGGTGACACCTGCCGACTCGGACCGCTGCGCTGTTTACATTCTTCTGTTTTCTTCTTCTAATGCTTTCCCTGCTCTTTAAACTTGCTGGTCCAGATTTATCCAGGGAGATATGGTCCTACTCGGTCCAGTGTTCAGGTTTCTGTTCGCAAGCTTCAACTCGATTTCTCGCAGTTAGAACTGTCGTTGGAAGGACTCAAAACTCTTCAGAACTTAAAAATGAAATAATTTAACGGTTTCTTGAAAAATAGAACCATAGTCCAAAAGATGGAAATTTGAGATATTAAGCATATGGTAAGCGTGTTGTAGTGGCCATTCACTGAATTAGTTGTTGGGGAAGAACACCATAAGCCTATGTCATAGGTGTCAAAATTTTCAGTGGTTTCCATAAAACAACCATAGTCCAAAGAATTTATTTTGTGAAAACAGTCATTATCCAGCCAGGACGATTGTTAAAATAAAATTACCTGTCCCTTGACTTTGATAAAATCGCAATTGGAAAAGTATCAAATTTATCTTCACTTAAATATAAGCACATAGGTTGTATCAAAAGGTCAGGTCAATTTTTAAGGAGGTGATTCAGAACCTTATTTGCAACAAAAAATCCTAAAACACTTTTTCAATATTCATCCCCGTTTCCGAGTTACACGAATATAACGACCGTATCTATCGCCATTTGATTGCACACCTAATGGACCTGTCTGCTTGAGAGAAGGTAGGCTAATTGTCAGTTGTCTAGAGCAGATGCTCAAAATGTCCGGCTCTTGCACGAACATACGCTTCAGCACGCCATCTGACCTCTCGCTGCACATTATCCAATCCGTGCTGGTGTATCTCTTTTGTAGCCTATTCTTTCGAAATAACTCTTCCCTGCTTGCTATGTCCATTTGGTACACTTTCTCCTTCATGCAGCCCCAGAGAAAGAAGTCCACTGGTGTTAGGTCTGGGGACCGGGCTGGCCAGGCAAGCGGGCCACTCCTTTCAATCCATCTACCTGAAAAATAGTGATCTAACCATTGGTGTACTGGAAGTCTGAAATGTGCTGGAGCACCGTCTAGTTGATATCATAGTTGCCTGCCCAGTCCGGTCCCCAGATCTAACACCAGTGGAATGGAGATACACCAGCACGGATTGGATAATTTGCAGCGAGAGGTCAGACGGCGTGCCGAAGTGTGTGTTTGTGCACCTGCTCTAGACAACTGACAATTAACCTGCCTTCTCTCGAGCAGACAGGTCCAATAGGTGTGGAATCAAATGGTGATAGATACGGTACGTGATATTCATGTAACTCGAACACGGGGATGAATATTGAAAAAGTGTTTTAGGATTTTTTGTTGCAAATAAGGTAATGAATCACATCCTTAAGGATTGACCTGACGTTTTGATGCACCCTATACAGTGATTTTGATAATTTATGATGAAAAAGTAGTTCTTCAGGCTTGAGAAACCTTTAGGTTTCGTTATAGGCTATACGAGTACATTATCAAATAGGACTTACAGACGCACATAAAAACGAATTATGGAAAAGTTATAAAACCTATTTTCTTCGTAAGAAACTAGACTAAAATTTTGTTGTTAAGCTTGATAAAGAAGTTTCACATTATAGGCTATAATAAAATATAAACACACATACGTATATTTCTTTGGAGATTGGAATTATATTTTAAAATAAATTCACTGTGATGGACTGTGAGTTTTGGAACTGGAGTAATTATCTTGAAGATGAAGATAAAGCTTCCTGGTTCCTACGGTATAAACATTTTAAATGAATTAAATTAAACATGTACCTATAATTCCACATAAGTACTGACACTGCCTTTTTTCTGTTTATATGTAACTCAGTAACGGTCCATTAGAGAGAAAAGAGAGAGAGAGAGAGCGGTTGTACATATATGAAGATAGAAAGGGCATTGTCTGACCTCTGGCGAGAAAGTTACAGCTTCCTTTAAGCTTCTATTGCACCACTGCACTCATATTATTGCGCTATAAATGGGGGTGTAACCAAAGGAATGTGGGCTGGCCTCACCTCTGTGTAGTTACACTACCTGTATTACACTTGGCTGTAAAGAGGCTCATCAGTTTTAAACCTTAGGCGAAGAGTCGTACAGTGAGAGAGACCTAACGAAAAGAACCGCCCAGGACATACAAGGTAGCAAGAAAGTAACTCTTATTTCAAGCAACACGATTAATTACTAATTAAATTATAATCACCGTACATCAAGGATTACTTCATCTCCAATTACTTCTAGTTAATAATTGAGGTGCTCAGCGCACAAATGGCCCAACCCACAGAATTATACAGTAGAACCTCTATTATCCGTGGTAATGAAGGGGATGGACTGGACGGTTAATCGAAAAAATCGGATGATCCGTAACATAAAATATTTTCGTAAATTAAGTGAATAAGGGCTGAAGTTTCGTAATTTCCTCCGTGATCTTATGTTTAACACGCTAGGTAGTGCATCAGTAGTTCACTATTTAAGTTTGGTTATCAACGACGTGCTTTTAAGGGGCAAGAAAACTTCTTGTAATCGCTGTCAACGGAAAGATGGGAACAGTAGGCCTAGAGGTCTCATGTTGTACATTTACATACTCTAGACAGTTTATCCTTGATTTTTATTAAATCGCGCACAGTTGTAACATCAGTCTCGTATTCTGATGCGAGATGAGCCACAGTTTCTCTTTCCCCAAATCACTTAATTATTTGCATTTTTCGATACTTATCACAAAACGTTTCCTTCTGACATTCATGGAATAAATTTTATATAGAAGTTGTACAGTACGGCAACTCAAACAGTAGACCAAACTGGATAGGCCTAATAAGTGTTAAGACTTGTAATAACACACTCTAGAAAAAATACGTACTGATATAACGTACAGTAGTACTTCATATGTTTCTGTCGCAAAAAAAAAAAAAAAAAAAAAAAAGAGTGAGAGAAAGATAGTCGGATAAACCGTCAATCGGTTAATAGGGTGTCGGATAATCGGGGTTCTACTGTATTTTCAGTTTACCTCTTTGCAACAGCGTGGGAAATGCGATACACAACGAAAACTTGTGCTGAAATCTCATGGAAAAACTGGGAATGATAATTAGGCCGATTTATACATTGAAGAGAACAATATAAAGAGCTCTTTAAAGCAATAAACTCAATATGCAAATTTTATGTGTTAGGCCATTTGTGCGCTGAGTGCCTCAATTATTGTAATTAAACTATAATTATACCGTGCATGTTGGTGTCGTGGTTAGCACGTCTGTCTCGTATTCCGGAGGTCCGAGGTTCGATCTCAAAGGCTGGCTATCCTGACTTGCATTTCTCGTGATTTCCCACGTCTTCTCAGATAAATGTAGGGATAGTGCTAATTAAAAGAGCCACGACTTTTGGTTTAGCTTGGCTTGACTTGACTTTTCGAGGGCTGGACTCGGAATGGATTCTTGGCGTTAGACTTGCTTTCACCCGTGAGCCCTATATATAGCGAACCGTAAGTAATGTCATTCATTTCAGGGGGCTATTCTTTGAGATATTTCGAATTAGAAAGATTAATACTATTTTGCTCGTTTTTGCTTCCTTTTCTAGATAAAAAATTGTTTTGTATGAAACATTTCATAACATGTTTTGGGAAAGCCATTGATTTAATTTGTAATATGTTCAGTCAATTTAAAAGAACAGTGTATTATGATAATAAATTATTGAAAGGATTTTTAGTTTTGTCCTTTAAATGTGCAAAGATTTAATCCAAACAAATGTAACATTGTAAAATTGCTTTGTACAACGGAAAGTTACATTTGTTCTGATCAAATTTCTGCATATTTAAATGACAAAACTAAAATTCCTTTCAATCATTTATTATCATATTACACTGCTCTCTTAAATTGACTTAACACATTGGTAATTAAATCAATGGCTTTCCCGAAATACGCTACGAAATGTTTCATGTACAAATTGTCTCGAAAAGGAAGCAAAACCAATCAAAATTGCATCAACTTTTCTTTTTTGAAATATCTCAAAGAATAACCCCCTGAAATTAATGACGTTACTTACGGTTCACTCTGTATAAAGGATTAATGTCCAATTCGCGTTCGTGAATTCGATACTAACAGGTGGGCATCCTGTCTCAGCTCTGACAGAGCCAAGTCCCAGCTTCAGACGAATACCAGAAATCTGTCTGGGAGGCAAATGTTAGGCACACAAATTGCTGATGTGTAATATGAGTAGAAATAAGTACCAGCATTTAAAAAGTTATAATAGGCAAATGTGTTTATATGGATTTGCTGTTACTTCAGAAGTCTAGGCAAATGTTATGATAGTAAGAGATAAAATATAAAATTTCATATTCTAAACAATTCCCGCTAGCGAAATAGAAAGGAGAAATTTAATGACTTATTATATAGGCCTACAGAATACAATGAACGCCTAAAATATTATCATATTTCACAATACGTTGGTAAAAATGTCATATTCCATAAAAATCTATAGTTTTCCTCCTCCTCGACTTTTTCCGCTCCGTTTTTTCTATAATGTCAACATTGAATTGTATTGTCAGAGCTATGAAACAAAAGGTATGAATTCTTTAAGACTGTTTGAACCAAATGCAACACTGCTACAGTATTTAGGGTAAACATTAGTAATTTCGTGGCACTGGTTATTTCGTGATACTTTTTCTTTGCTCTTTCGTGAACTAACGAATGGTGTTACGAGGTTCAAATTTCCGCCAAGGGATTGCATATGTTGTCCGGTTTCCAGAAACATACAGCTATGCTTTGTGTGACTATTGTAGCTGCTTCAGTGAGCTTTTATGTTTTGAGAGAGCAAGTTAGCGTCGATTTCTGAGGCATATAAATTTTGTAGATGTTTGTAATTACATTACAGGCTTATTACTAAAGGTAAGCATATGATATTTGGTACAATGATTTATTATATCTTAATGAAATTTTAGGAAATGTTTTTGGAATTTTAGATACAGCTGTAGTCGCCATATAGGCTTAGCTTTACTGATAGAAATGTTAGCTGTTTGAGGCGAAATTTTGTTGAGCATTAAGCGTTACCTTTTATACTAGTTTAAAAATTGTATTACAATACGAATTTTAGAAAACTGAAGATAAGGTGTGATAACAAAAAAGAAAAGGGGGGACGCAATGGGTTCAGTGTACCTTCTGTTTGATTTGTTATCATGCGAAGTGCTAATGATAAGTGCTAGATGACTTGCTTGCAAGAATTGTGACAGAAGATGAAACATGGCTCCACCATTTTGGACCGGAGACAGAGGCAGACAATGGAGTAGCATTATGCAAATTCAACAAAGAAATAGAAATTCAAAAGTGCACCTTTGGCAGGAAACGTTATGGCTACTGTGTTTTTCGATTCTGAAGGACTCTTGCTTGTGGACATCATGCCACACGGAAGCACCATTAATTCTGACGCGTATGTGGCAACTCTCAAGAAACTCAAGTTCGACTGAGTCATGTTCGACGACATCGGGAGAAGCAGGATGTTTTGCTATTGCACGACAACGTACAGCCATAATATGTCAGTCACAAGACCACAGACCAGATCAGAAAATTCGGATAGGCGAAACTAAAACATCCCCCTTACAGTTCTGAACTGGCACCGTGCGATTACCATCTCTTTGGTAAACTGAAGGATCCCTTCGCGGAACGAGGTTAGAAGATGACTCCCTTGTGCATGCTGCTAAAAAGTGACTCAGACGTGTTGGTCCAGACTTTTACCGTGCTCGTCTGCAGGTCTTCGTTCCTAGGTTACGTAAGGCAATTAAAAGGGACAGGGATTATGTGGAAAAGTGACATTTTGTTCCTAAAGGATGTATCTACATTCTGTGAAAATAGCAAAGCCGTAGGATAAGAATATAATTTTTAAACAAATGGTATGGTTTACTTTTGGAGTTACCCTAGTAATATAGGCTATAGTAAAGTCCGTAATAAAAGTGTTCACCCTTTCAGGGCAAAGAAGATCCATTTTCAATTTCAATTTTTACTTTGATTTTATTCTTATTATGTGTTGATATGTATTTCTATGTTTTCTTGCTATGAATATTAGACGGAATTACTATGTTTGAAGTTTTGTAACAATAAATGAGAATTTCATTTGTCTTTAATGAATTTTTCCACAATTCTTCTACCTCTCATGAAATTATCAATGTAATATCATGAAATTACCAAGGTTATCACGAAATAACCAACCTTTTAGCTTAAGTTGTAAAAGTGATTTTTGGCACTTGTTTTAGAATGTGTCCAATCTTTTATGTCTCCAGATTTGTACAGCAAATTATCGTCTTTTAGGTGAAAAATCGGAATAGGGATATATTTACACATTTGCATTTTAAATTAATTTTCATGAAATTATCACGAAATTACCAATGTTTACCCTAATCATAGTAGTAATTTAGGCCCAAGAATATATAACAAATTTATATATAAATATCCTAATCTTGTCAATTGTAACAGTTCTAGTATTAAATTTGAAAAGTTATGTGTGGATTTTATGAATAATGAAAATTTGTAAGTTTAAATTTATATAGGCTATTCTTATTGTGTTTTAGACATAAAACAAATTCTATTACATACTTCTTAATTTAAAATCAGGAATCCGCCCCTGAGAACGAGTTCCACTCTTTCAGAGATGAGCTAACATTTTATCTGTGTATACTATATTTTATGTCACAAGTACTAGCAAAATAAATAAAATAAATTGAACATGGCTTTCCAGACACTATAAGGAGAAAATGTTTTCCAGGGAACACTTAAACATTCAAGCCATTCATTTCACGATACAAAGCTTCTCCAAATGGTTTAGGAACGAAGATATTTTAGCAATGAAATACTAATTTTGTATTTTCATATTTTTTCCAAAATAAATTTGAAATTTTGACATAACTGATACTAAAAGGATGATTTAAAATCTGGTGAGACACTTTAATCGTCAATAATGCAATATCATAACGAAGAGTAATGGGAAGGATGAAAAATTGTCTAAAATTTTCGAAATCAGATGTAATTACTCCTCGAGCTCGAATAAGAAAACCTAAAACGACTATTTTGTTAAGGTTGTATTTTTTCATAAAATATGGAATTGTGGGGATATAAATGGAACTATTTTCCTCATTCACCTTTTTTTTTTGATTGGCCACTATCCGTCTCAAAACGAACTGTGAGATCTATTACATCAACAGTCCTAGTATCATTACAATAATATAAAATATCGACTCGCTTAGTAGATCATGTCTATGCAATCCAGTAAACTTCTCCTTCGACAGTCCAACCTTTTCTTGTCAATAGCAGCTTTCTTCGAACATACAGTGTGGTGACTAGAGCTCAGATTCCTGTGACACGTCCTATCCTGCAATCTTTTTACAAATTTCGGTTAAATTAAACACATTTCTAAATTTCTGAACAATATGATATGGTTTTTGTCATATACCTTACATGTATATTTTACCATATTTAGCATAAAGCTATGTTCGACCAAAAAAGGTATAGCCTAAAAGCATATTTTTAGTCAAATCACATGTATTCATTTTAAAAATCTCCAAGTATTATTTACATAGTTTGTGTCTATAATGACAAGAGATTTTGTTCGCATTTGGTTATTTATTTTGGATTTCCTTTTCTTAGAAATATTTTGTGGTTAAATGAAGTCTGAAGGTAACTTCGCATTTGGTTATTTATTTTGGATTTCCTTTTCTTATAAATATTTTGTGGTTAAATGAAGTCTGAAGGTAACTTGATTCGTCTATAGTAAGTTGTCAAAACACAAAGGATAAAAGAATGTTAGAAATATTACCAGATTGTTGCTGGCAGGTCTCGCCTTCAGCCCCCCCCCCCCACACCGGGCCCAAACTTATGACGCTTAAGAGGTTTCAACTCCGCTGTTGCCAAGTAGTAATTCATAAACTATTAGTGACCTTGTTAACATAGCTGTAAAATAATTAGTAGCGCAAAGGACAAAGGTTGGACATTTTCAACCCTCTTTTACCCCTTATTATTTATCTATGGTCAATACAGCTTAATATAAAAAACAATTTTATAGAATGGCAAATAAAAAGTTTTTTAAACAATTTTTGGAAAATTTTAAATTTGTTTTGTATCATGTTACATTTGAGTATTTTTGGGGCATAAATTCATGGATATTTTCAGTGGTTTTAGGTCATAGAAATCCGAGCTCTAGTGTTAACAAACGTTTCTTAGAAAAACTCCACGATCACATTACCCCAAGACGTGAGCAAGAGTTTCTGTCTCTGGGCAGCCATCTGCACTGGGTACCATCTTGGGACCGACCGGACTATGTTCGAACAGCAGCAACATTGACATTCATTTTCAAAGCTGCTATCCATTTAAATAATGGCATCCCCTTCCTATTTAATAGCCATTTATTGGCGCCAGGAACTTCATTCTACAATACAACTCCTTTTACTCTACTGAGAAGTAATTTCCATGCTTCAAACTCTCTTTTTCTCAATTCTTTCCTAAATTAAGCATAGCGTTTTTGTTACTTCTGTTGGACGAGCTTATATATCATACTATTTCATATTTGACCCCTATTTCATATTTGTAACACTTCCTCTAATAGTAATGAGTCTAATAATAAACATATCGCATTAACTTACTCAAGAATAGCTTGCACTGCTATTTATTTATATATAACTTGTCACAACAACTGAAACGGGCGTTTGTATTAGAATAATCTTCTTTGTCTTTTGAATAATATATATATCCGACATACGGATATTACGGGGGCAGAAGCGTGAGGAAGGAGTAGCAGGGAGAGTCACACAATGGAAGCCTTATGGAATGTGACTGAATGACAGCAATAATTCAGCAAAAAGAGCAGCAGGAGCTGAACTATTAATCCTAATGAGTGTATTTTTTAAAGTTGCCTCTACCTGCTTTATAACGGAGTTGCTTTGCATAACAAGAGTAATACGCTCTCATGTTACGCTCACCATGTCAACTGATTAATATTTTCACTTTATAAAATTTAAATCCTATACCAGAATCACCTTCTATTCATCAGAATTTGAAGCATCTTCCGTAGCTTGAAAATCCGAAAGAGTAGGCATTCACAGTATTTACGTTAATATTGCCTAGTTTTTAAGGGGAAGACGGAAGAAATTTTAGCTATTTTCAATCAAAAATCGCATTTTCATTTTCCTTCTTTCTTTCTCTCCCTCTCTCTTTCTGTCTATCTCCCTTCCTTTCTTTTTTCTTTCTACCTTTCTTTTCTCTTTTTTTTTTTTTTTTTTTTTTGTGAGAAATGAACCAGAAATATCTTGCTTATATGTTGAGCAAGTTGCTTGGAAGCATAATAATTACGTCATATTTAAATGGCTGCATTCTCGAATTTAAATTCCGTGCAAATTTTACAAGCTCTTTTCTCACACTTTTTTCAGCACATTTCGTCATGTTCAAAATATAAAGGTTCTTACTCACAATTATGATGCTAGAAACAGCAAAATTTTCACTGCATGTTCTATATGATGTAATTAACAGAACACACTATTAGCATTTTTTATAAACCAAATACTTTCGAGATTAAAAATAAAATATATTTATTGGAGAATAAAAATTTAAAATTTGAAATCACACATACATATATTTTTTTAATTTCTTCTCCATTTCTAGGTGAAAATTAAAAATCTGGCTACTTAGTTCTTTTCTAACCATATCAAGACTGTCGCTAAAAAAGAGTCATGCATGAAAGTTACATTTTATAAAAGGAGATAGAGTTCGAAAATATCCTACTTTTAATTTGAATTACTCAAAAACTATTCATATAACCATAAAGAAACTTACTTAAAGAAGGGAGATGAAGTATACAAAATATGAAGTCTTTGCCTTAAAAATGTAGAAAATACAATTTTCATCCAACACCCACTTTAAAACAAACTATAGAAGTTCAGAATTCACAATAATGTAGCTTGGCAGAGATTTGTCCCCAAAACTGTAACTCTAAACGTGCCACGTTCCGTTGAATATAGCTTAAGAAATCTTGATTTACGGTCTTCTTGGAGAAAAGCTTAAGACGTAATACACAAGTTGAAGAGGAAACAAACTGAACAATTGTATGCTCTCGAGTCTTTGTCCTCAGTGGACAAACCCATTGATTAGAGAGTAAGGGATCCATTGACATGAAAGTCTGCAACAAGCGACCTTCCGAAGACACGCGTCTGGCACCTGGACTGCGAATCTAAGTGACAACGTGGATAAAGTGACTTAATTTCAATTCTAACTAAAGGTTGTAATAATTATAATACCTTTTGATAGCTTTTCCTGACCCAACCAAATATCAATGGAAGATGTGACAAAACTTTTTTCTAACCATACGGCAGATGCTAAAAATAACAGAAAAAAAAACAGTTCGACTGCATCACACAGGATGAGCCGCATTCTATTACACGCGACTTGGATTATAGTGTCATTATTATATTCAATTTGTGCGAACAGGGAGGTCGCTAGACTTAGAGAAGGCATATGGCGGTGTAGTTTAACATGCAATTGTTTTCCTTTGTAAGGCAGGAAGAGGGTTGTGCCCGTATAACGGACACATGTTCACATATGACAAAATATTCCACTTTCTGATGGTTTGGGGAGGTGGTAGGAAGGGATCGTGTAGGTTTCTGATCTGTGATGGAATCTGCGGCGACTGACGCGTGGTTAAATTTTACAATCTTCAGCCTCGAGATCCTATTGGTGCTTTGAGTGTAGAAAGAGATGGACGGAATATTGAAGGAGAGGAGTTGAACAGGAACAAATACTGAGATTGTGTGTGGAGGTCGAGAGTGAGAGAGAAAGAGGGAGAGAGGAAAAAGAGCTACCGACAAACCAGCAGCCGGAGAAGGCCCTCTTGTATATTAAACGCAGTGGATGGATGTGCTTTGCAGAGAGGAAGAAAAATAATGGGCAAAGAGGGAGGAAGCACCGGCGGCCGGGACGGAAAAGGGCGGCCGTGCCGGGGTGCACACCTGCCGCTGGACCAACTCGCGTGCCCCCGGATGCAGCTATCTATAGCTGCAGAGAGGCGCGCGCCACCCTTCCCCTCTCTTCCCTGGCCGGGTTTTGCAAACAACCAGGTGTTTCAGCATGACCTTCGAACTGCTGAATTATCTATCATGGTTCTCCAAATCAATCGTATTGCAACTTTCTTTCTAACGACAGTTTTTCAACACATCTACTTAAGGCTTATCACTGCCTGCTTAGTGTAAAAATAAAATTCAACGTGTTATCTGTGTTTGTGCAGGTTGTCTTGTATTCGTTTGCAAGTTATGAGAATGATCAAATTCATGATTATTATTATCATTATTATTATTATTATTATTATTATTATTATTATTATTATTATTATTATTATTATTACAAATGGCTTTAGAGAAACCGGAGGTTCATTGCCGCCCTCACATAAGCCCGCCATCGGTCCCTATTCTGAGCAAGATTAATTCAATCCCTACCACCCTGTCCCACCTCCCTCAAATTCATGTTAATATTATCCTCCCATCTACGTCTTGGCCTCCCCAAAGGTCTTAAGGCCCATTCACAATGAAAATTAAACATAACCGTAACATAAACACAGAAGTTTGCGGCCAGACTACCAAATGGGATCATTCGCAATGATTCACATAAACACTGACATTAACATTACCGTAAGACGTTAACATGAAAGTTTGCAAACTCCAAACTTTCGTGCTTATGCTTACGTGATTTGCAAACAGAACACAATTGTGGAGCGCTGAAGTATACGACAGAATATGAGGAAATGGCGTCGTTGTTATGTTTCCATGGTTACCAAGTATGTTTGCTGTTATGTTTATGTTCCCATCGTGAATGATGGTATGACTTCTTGATTTTACCGTAACGTTTACATTCTTACGTTAACGCTTACGTTATGTTTAATTTTCATTGTGAATGTGCCTTTACTCCTTCCGGCCACTCAACTAACACTCTATACGCATTTCTGGATTCACTCATACATGCTACATGCGCTGACCATCTCAAACGTCTAGATTTAATGTTCCTCATTATGTTAGGTGAAGAATACAATTCGTGCAGTTCCGCGTTCTGCAATTATCTTCATTCTCCTGTAACTTCATCCCTCTTAGCCCCAGAATATTTTCATAAGCACCTTATTCTCGAACACCCTTAATCTCTGTTTCTCTTTCAAAGTGAGAGTCCATGTTTCACAACCATAGGCCTACAGAACAACAGATAATATAACTGTTTTATAAATTCTAACTTTCAGATTTTTCGAGGGCAGACTGGATGATAAAAGTTTCTCAACCGAATACCAACAGGCATTTCCCAATTTATTCTGCGTTTAATTTCCTCCCGAGTGTCATTTATATTTGTTACTGTTGCTCCAAAGTATTTGAATTTTTCCACCTCTTCAAAGGATAAAATTCCAATTGTTACGTTTCCTTTTAGTCACGAGACATAATCATATACTTTGTCTCTTCGGGATTTACTTCCAAACTTATTTTCTTACTTGTTTCAAGTAAAATTGCCGTGTGGACTTTCTCCTAACATATTCACGTAATCCACATAAATAAGGAGCTGATGTAACCCGTTCAATTCCAAACCCTCTGTTTTACTGGACTTTCCTAATGGCATATTCTAGAGCAAAGCTAAAAAGTACAGATGATAGTGCTTCTCCTTGCTTTAGCCCGCAGTGAACTGGAAAACCACCAGACAGAAAATGGTCTATACGAACTCTGCTTTATTGTCACTGAGACACATATTAATTGAGCTAGTTATGTTCTTGGGAAAAACCAAATTCAATAAGAATACTGTTATTGTTATTATTATTGTTATTATTATTATCATCATCATCATCATCATCATCATAATTATTACTGTAAGTTAGTCTGACGAGAACAATAATAAATTGAATAAATATGTCTAAAACCAATGTAATTTCCGCAAGAAAAACTATTTCTGTAAAATAATTATAATTCTAAAAGGTAAAGAAATTTAAGGGAACTACTTTTAAAATTGAATAAAACCTTTGAAAGTAAACCAAAAGTGCAGGATTTTAAAAAGAATTCGATCTTCTGAACAATAAAACATCTAATAAACATGTGTTATAAAATGAATATCTTCTGAGATATTATGAGTTCTTTTTTATAAACATCATAGAAGAATGCGCAATGTAATTTTCCTTTAAAAGGGTCTGCAATATTCTGAGAAGTGGTAGTATTCATCAAAACAAGAAAAAGAAGTCTAATAAACAAAACTTAGGTTCGTATGTTTTGAGAATGGACAGCATTCCTCAACACAAGAGGTTATAATAAACAAGATATTTTCCTACTTATGTACAGTACTCAGTGATGTAAGTTGTATTTCTCAGTTCATTAATATTTTTTCAATGATTGTATTTATATCTGCAGTGCACTAACGGACGTAGTTCATGCGTGATAGAGCATTACCCCATTGTCTACACATCATACGGCAATATCTAATCCAGACATGTAACGACCGATGGCTTGGTCGACGAAGTCCAGTAGCATGGTCTCACCGATCGCCTGACCTTAATCCTTTAGATTTTTGGCTATGGGCACACTTAATGACAATTATGTATGCCACATTCATCGACAACATGCAAACATTGCAGGAACGTGTGTACAGTGCATATCATCAAATCCGAGAGCAGCCAAATGTTTTCGCAAGAATAAGTGATTCTCTAAAACATAGGCCGGAAGAATATGTGATAATGCATGATAACTACATAGAGCATATTTTATTCTACAGTATAGTGACTATTCAACAGACAGATGAGGATAATAGGCCAACATATAACATGGCTCAACTTCTATTTGTTTCCGGACATACATACATATAGTCATGGGCACTTTTTTCTACCTTTGAACAATACTACCTTATGTGTAAATAGCATATGCTATATACGTATTCAAACACCATGTATTTAGGGTAAAGGTTGGTAATATTGTGATACTTGTAATATTGCGATAGTAATTTTTTGAGAATTTATTACAATTTTACTGAGCAAGAGAATGACCGGTTTTGTGCAGAAACGTCTTGTCCACGAACATTACCTTAATACATTGACACAAAAAACCGATCTTCCTCTCGCTCAGTAAAATTGTAATACATTCTCAAAAAGAACAACCACAATATTACTCATATCATAATATTACCAATCTTTACTCTATGTGAAGTTACGAGAGTACCACTTCGTTAACTGATAAGATTACTTGCACTGTTTTCATCGAGTGAATTTTCCAAATGATGTAATTTCTACGATTAAGCTTTCATATTTTTTAACAAAATTATTAATAGTGTCTAGTCTTGTCAGTTTGGATTATATTAACACAATGTAGGCCGTACCGATGCTATTTTATTGTGACAAATTGTTATTTATAATAAATTCTATAGTAGGCTATAAATGTTAACCAATTGGGGAATACTTATCAGCATACGATGGTGAAATTGTTCCAATAAGAACCGCCTTAAATCAGGTCACCCTGAAATTTGGGTAAATTAGATAACGCTTCGTAATTAATCATTGGTCCTTAATTCTTCGAAGAAGACAACAATGAAATAACAGAAACTGTCATAATAAACGAGGAGCGATACTATACTTGGTAAGGTTCATCTTGTCTGAGTAGCAATAAAACCAAGTCCCTTCAAATGAGGGTGGAGATTATAGGAGGGTTGTAAATTTTCAGCATTCCTTTCAAAACCTTTTTATTGTGCAGGCTACCGGAACTCAATTTCTTGAAAGATAAGTACAGTGAACTGAACTACACAGTACGAAGAGAGATATTTTGTTATTTTATTTTGCGCTACAAGACTAAGAATCGAATCACTAACGAGTTTCTGTAGTGAATAAGCATCCATGGAACGAACACACAAAATATGCATATTTTGCGCTTTTCTACCTATTATTAGTTTGCGCTACAGAATGTATCAACTGGTCCCTTCCGCCACTGGATGGATGGACGGCACCGCTCCATTCCCCCATCGCCATAACAATACAGACGAAGTAAGACATATCTCCTTTCTCTCTCTTTTCCCAGTGAGACAAGATACATCACACAGACTTTAAAATATGCTACAGAACGTCGTCACTCCTACACTGAGAAATCACGATCTAGAAAACATAATCTTAATGCAAGATGGTGCACTGCCCGACATCTACAATCCTGGAAAAAAAAAAATACATGGATAGTTTGCGATCGTACCCTCAGTAGGCACTTTCCAACAACGTGGCCATCACGACCTAGGTACATGGCCTAAACTGGATTCGAAAGCAGCCTGGGAATATGATTTTATCCTGCAACCCTTGAGCTAGCCTAAAGATTATATTATAGGTGGAGAATGGCAAATCGAGCGTACTTAGATCACCAAAACAAGCTTACTGTGTTATCTTCGTAGTTGAAGTCTGACGCAAGAAATGACCAGTTAACTTGCCCTTCACTTTATTTAAAGAGGATGATATGCTAAAGACAATTTCATCCTTAAAAATCCATCACAATCTTTCGGTTTCGAATCCATTAATCTCGGACCCAATGGTAAACACAATAATAACTAGGCTAAAGGATATGAAAAATAAATAAATAAATAAATAAATAAATAAATAAATAAATAAATAAATAAATAAATAAATAAATAAATAAATAAATAAATAAATAAATAAATAAATAAATAAATAAATAAATAAATAAATATGTTTATGCCATCTTAGCATTTTAAATAGATTCTTAATGCATCCAATATCGTTCGTAATCGCATTATTATGGCACGCGTGCCAATAATAGCAATGACGTATTCGCTATGACGTAATACCGGAACGCTTGGGTCGGGATTCATGCAATTCGTCTATCTTGCTTACAGCTTCTACGCGCGGTGTAGGCCTAACAAGAAATGAAATGCAGGTCAGAAGGTAACGTATAATTTATTTTCAATCTTTAACAATTTTGCATCACTTTTATAATATCACATAAAACAGTTCTGTGGCTCAGATAAACTATATTAACAAAATAAAGGAACAGTTGTTGCATAAAATTTGATACCTAACCTATAACTAGAATTTGTAATACCTGCAAGGTCATCCATTTTTCTTTATTCAATGCCAATGCGAGGCGCAACTAATCGACACGATCATATGAAGACTTTGTCGGCTATGGATGATTTATAATTTATTTCATACAATTTATAATGCTATGATGCCATAAAATGTTGTATCCAACTCGTGGATAATCTTATTACGACACTCATGAAAATTGTCGCACTCACTATCGCTCGTACGACAAACATTCATCCATGCCATAATCATCAAGATTATTCACTTGCATAAAATAATAATTATTCCATTTTCTTTGCAATCCTACTTTTTGCAGGAAAATAGTTTATCAAATTTATTAATATGGGCCTAGACAGTGTTATGTTTGGGAACACTTATAAAAACGCTGTAACATGAGGACGGCTACTATTTATTTTTCAGTAACTTGTAGTCTATAAGGACGGGAGTTTCCCTCACATTATACCTTAATGTGTCCACCATGTCTATATAACACAATTCACACCGTGAGGCTAACTCTTCCCACGTGTTATCTGACACCTCGGAGTAACTTTTTAAAAGTTGAGACAATCTTTGCTTTGACATCATCAATATCTCTGGTTTGCTGTGCATGGACATAATTTCTTACAAAATTCAAACAAAAAAGTCGTGTGTTGTCAAGCCTGGAGAATTTGATGACCACGTAATTGGCCGATAATGACCACACCAGTTGATTTAAATTTTATTAAAGAAATCACAAAAACTCATTTCCATTAATAAGGTGGTGCGCCAAACTGCAGGAACACATATGCTCGGTTTTCCTGACGCAGCTGTGGTATGAAAATTAAATATGATCAGTTTCTCGAGATCCACAACGCGTAATGCCTAAACACATTTCATGTGATAGGAGTAGACTTTTAGATAACGTTGACGAGTTGTGTGCCATCTGTATGAACAGTCGTCTCAGAATCATCTTAGGAATTGCTGTCATAGCAGAGATAACAACAGTTTCGGTTTCGAGAACACGCCTACGTCCACCAGTGTGTGGCATGTTAACAAATCCCCTTTCTTTAAATATGTGATACCATAGCATTATCGGAGATCTTCGAATAGCACACTTACGGCGAAAACGATGTTGAACTGAACTGATATTGCACTTTTAAATTCTGTAAAACAGAACAAGAATTTTGCTCGTTGCTTTGGAGTAAACGAGATTTTGTTTATTCAGTCGTTGCTAAGTGATAATCTGGTTTCTTCTGTTCGTAAAAAGTGATAAAAAAACTCCTCTTTTTGTATCATGATATTGAAACTGAAATAACGTTTGTATTGCTTCTGATATAATTTTTATGCTCGACCATGCCGAAATGCAGTAATTATACACCTGGTAGTAGCCCTTTAATGCACCTCATTAAAGTACACCTATTCATTAAAGTTCAGGTGTTCAGCCAATGACAAGTCACCTTTGTACCGTTATAAAACCGCAAGTATTGATTATTCTCGGATATGCAATCGAAAGACAATTAGCGAAAAGTCACGGAGGCTGGAAATCCAATACTGTCGCAGAAGGTTATGTTCTGTTACTATAATAATTAGTGTTAATTGTAAATAATATTCAAATAAATTCAATTTGTCATCTCGTTTTTCAATTCTAAATCAATTTCCAGGTTATATCAGACTACTGTTCATCTTATTCTCTATCAAGGTCAATGACATTCGGCTTCGGAAAAAATCAATACTTTCGCGTCTACGCACATCTCACAATTCAGGTGAATTCGCACATAACCATAACATGACCTAATTTTGAATAATTTCAAGTTAAAAATATGGTCGAGCATAAAAAGTCGTGAGGAACTTGCCTATAATGGTATGAAAATTATGAAACTCGCTTGCGCTCGTTTCATAAACAAACATACTTGCGTCTTAATTACTACCATTATAGGCTCGTTGCATAATGTACTATTATAGCGATTTTATTTTATGACTTACCAAATGGAACAGACGGTAGTACATAGACTCATTTTTATATTTACGGACATACTTTTGCAAATAATTAAGAGGACTTTGGAACATGAACTTCTGGGCTCTAATAATGACAAAACTGACAGTGTGTTCATATAGGAATATCCTAACGTTATCAGGAGGAATATACTTTGCTTATCATTACTGTAATTTAGATTAACTAATGCTATCTATTATGAACATTTAGCGGGGATTCCTGGTTATGTTGTCAACGTAACGTAAAATTGTCATTCAAGATAAAGCAGAATAAGTAAAGGTACACAGCTTCAAATCGTAAGGAGGTGGAGAAAAATATCTACCTCGGCCCCTGAAACAGAACCCTCGTCCGCTAGATTTGTAAACGAAAATACTGTGACTTGCACAGCACCGCCAGCTCTCCGTAATCGTTACAGTCTGAAAGTGATTATTTATTAACTAAATGAATAAACGTCTTCGTAGCCAAGTACTCACGCGGCAACTTCTCCGTCATTACTGCAATGCGTAAAGCATAAATGACGGGGAAACAGAATAAGTGGATACACAAGATGAACTTCTCTGGGGTCCTGACTTTATTCATATAAGACATTCTCCTCCTATAAACTAAACCAAATATGGAACGAATTCGAACGTGACATATCGTTGACAGGATTGCCTATACATTGGGACACTGTCCTCCTATTATCTTTTCACGTTTCTATGTTATAATTGTTATGAAGTAGATTTCACGACATTTTCTACAACATTATTTCCTATACTATTGTAGCCTGGAATATCTGATTATATGAAGGATAGAGGAAGTGTTATGATTATGTATGTATGTATGTATGTATGTATGTATGTATGTATGTATGTATGTATGTATGTATGTATGTATGTATGTATGTATGTATGTATGTATGTATGTACATTCTTAGAAGAAAGTTCTGTCGCACATATACTTTATAAGTTCCAGAAAGGAGGCATTGCGCATGATTAGACATACAAAGAAATAAAATTAATTTTATTACATCAACTAGTCGTTATCTTGTGAACCAGGTCGCTCGTCCTCTGATCGTACGCACTATCTCGTTTCTGGGAGTTATAAAGTACTGTATATACAGTATATACGACAAAACTTTTTTGTAAGACTGTTCGTACTACCATTATGTTTTATAGTATACCATATCCGCAGTCTGTCTATTTAGCAGAAAGCTGATGACGTACAATTTTAAATGTAAAAGAGAATAATACTGAATTCTTTTATAATATTCTGATATTTTCTTCTCAGTGAATGAGAGAAATATGAAGTGTGTGTGAATTGTAGGAAAAGAGTTTGATGAAGTATGTACAATTTTTCATCTGGTGTATTCAAATTTTAGTTCGTAGTTCTTTATCTCAGCTTGAGCCTGTGCTTTCTTCTTCGTATAATCTTTCTTCTATTCTATGTTACAAGTATTTTCACCGTGTTAACATTTTCAGAAAAACTCAAATATTTTGGACTTATTGTTTGAATTGCAATGGGATTTCACATCAAATTTATGTTTAATCTATGAGAGAAAACGATTGCTACTCCATTTTCCTGTCTATATAACAAATAATTTATGGTTATACTTCGTTGTGCTGATGTTCCGAAAAGTTATGAGACAAACGCAAACCTTTGTGATAAAACAATCAACTTGAGAACTTGTATTGAAAAGGAGGCGGAACTTTCGTAGCAGAAAACGAGAAGATAGAAAGTATGTTGATGAAGATGGAAAGAGATAAGGAGGAAGATGAAAAAGAAAGACGAAGACAGAAAAGAAGAAGAGGACTAAGATAGAAGAAAGGAGACGAAGACAAACTTAGAAAATGGAAAATAAGACGAAGAGTACGAAAGAAGAAGAAGGCGAAGAGGGCATAAAAAGAAGACGAAGAGGTCGGACGAGAAGATGAAAAAATCGGCAATAAGAAGAAAAAGGAATGGGAAAAGAAGAAGAGAAAGAGGTTGGAAGAGGAAAAGACGAAGAGGTAAGAAAAAAAGTAGAGGAAGAGGTCGGAAAAAAAGACGAAGAGATAGGGAAAGAAGAAGACAAAGAGGTTGGAAAAGAAGACAAAGAGGTAGGAAAAGAAGAAGACAAAGAGGTTGACAAAGAAGACGAATAGGTGAAAAAAAGAAGACAAAGAAGTTAAGTAGAAAGAAGACCAGGAGTACAGAAAAGTAAAAGACACGGAGATGATGACAAAGTAAAGGACGAAGAGACAGAAAGATAAAGAAATCTAAAGGTGAGGCAAAGAAAAAGGCAAAAAAAGCCGGAAAATAAAATGAAAACGGCCAGACGGAAACCAAAGATTTTCTTTCTGTTTTACATAATCCTAGCAAAATACGAATATATTACAGTAGTACCAGTACTATTACGTTACGTAAATGCAGAGGTTGAAGACAAACTCTGAACTAGAACAAATTTTTCATCACTATGTGTTGGGGGCACTCGAGGCCAGTGTCTTGCTGGCTGTGGTCAATGTCTGCAATCACAACAGTGCAAACAGTGGGTCGCGCTCGCAGCCAGCAGCTGTCGGGGCTCGTCAGGTGTGTGCTTGTTGTGGAGGGTCTCTGCCTGGGCGGCTTTGTACTCTCTTGCGCGTTTGATGCGCAACTAGAACCAGCAACATCGGTGAAAAACCTGTCACAACTACTGGTCTTGCTTCCTACCCATTCATTGTAAGTTTATATCAGGGCTGTCCAAAGTTATCAATTATTATCTACGTAATTGGTGCAGGGGTCTGGCATTGAGCTTTACAACATGCAGTGACGCAGAACTTGAATAAAGAGTGCAAACTCACTTGCATAGATTTCTCGCATGCTCCTCAGATAGGCCTACTATTAGTAAGTATGTATGACGTGTGTTACATTTTCTTATTTTTCTTCCCGCGTACGATACTTCGTATGATTATTATATTAGTGACCTAAGTATATCTCTATGAAAAACAACTTGAATAGTAACATATGCAATCAGAAGTCTCTTCGCTCATTATGTTATTAATTATCCACATTTATCCACCTCTAACTGCTCATCCATCGATCAATCTATTCATCCATCCACATAATCACGAGTTCATATATCCATTTCTCTCTCCAAGATGCTAAACGAACAGCTAGAGAGCCGGATCTTCAAGCCGGTAAGTCGAGTTCGAATCTCGGCGGTTTCAACTCCAATTTGTGATCGACAAAGACCGTGTTTAGTGGTAGGTTTTCAGGATGAACTCCCGTTTCTCCTATCGATATTCTGTCATTGCTCCATTAACCATCATCATGCAGTGTTATGTAGTTCGTCTCCCATGATCCATTGAGAGCAACCCCTTGTGTCGTCTAAAAAAAGTACAGTTTCGCCACGTCATTCACAGATGGGGACGCTTAGGTGAATGAAGTATGTCAAATGTTCGTCATTATACAAAAAATCTGTCCATATGTTGACGGGTCAGTTCAAAAGAGAAAAAAAAAACTCAAAATTTGAAGTTTTGACAAAACTACATTTTAAAGTTTCATGTTGCTGTGAAAAATCCAATTAACATAATTCTAAGTTAAAACTTATAGTATGCTATATATAAAACATAATTAAAAGAATTTGTAGTAATTTTAATTATCCTACGATTTTTCATAACAACATGAAACTTTAAGCTTTAATTTTAAGTTGTCTCCCTTTCGAATTGGCCAGTCGTTGTAATTCATCTATCCCTATGGTAAACTATTCCTCTGTCCATTTGTCCATTTGTAGACCTATATACACCTATCCACTTATTTATCCATTCGACTATAATCAACCAATCAATCAATCAACCAATCAATTTCACAACAAATAAATGTCCATATAACAATTTACACTGCTAACAGCCTATCGAAAGAGGAGTTCACCGATCCAGCAAACTATTCTTCTACCAGTCCATCCATATTTCAGTTTCATCATCAAACAATCTATCTGTTAAAATAATCTATCCAGCTGACAGCTTATTCACCTGTGAATCTATAAGTATATAATCCTGTCTAAAAGTCTATCCATCTATCGGTCCACTCGCTTAACAGCCACCAACATGTCTGTCTACACACCTAAGAGTCTAGCCATCTGAGAACCCATCTTACAGTCTATCCAACTGTCCGCCTATTCATCTTATAGCCTCTTCATTGAACAGATCATCCATCTCACACACAATTCAGCTATCTGCCTATGTAAGCTTATTTGTCTGCATATCTATAAAACAGCTTATCAATCATCTATTAGTAAATATATTTATCAGTCAATCCATCTGTCCATCTAACTTTCAACCAATACTTTAAATAAATAAATAAATAAATAAACAAACAAACAAACAAACAAAGAAGGAAAGAAGAAAGAAAGAAAGAAAGAAAGAAAGAAACAAACAAACAAATAAAGAAAGAAAGAAACAAACAAACAAATAAATACATAAATAAACAAACAAATAAGTAAAATAAATAAATAAGCAAGCGAATAAAAACACAAGTAAATAAACAACTAAGTCAATTAATTAATTAATTAATAAAACATAGTGTACTTATATACGCATTCACTCAATTTTCAACATCACGAGGGCTATATTCCTGTCACTATCATCTAGGAAAGGTAATAGTTATTTACGATATGAATATTGCAACGTTTCATATTACAATACGAGATTGGAAAGTTGTCAAACGAGACTGCAGGCCGAATTTGATAACCAGTCGAGTATTGTAATATGAAGTTACGAGAAGTATATCGTACAACGTTTTATACATTTTGATAAAAAATATTTTTATTAGTTTTGAACATGTCTTTTGTGGAGGGGCGATATTATTATTATTATTATTATTATTATTATTATTATTATTATTATTATTATTATTATTATTATTATTTTCTTTCTGCGAGAGGCGATTCGTTTATGTTTGTTTCATTAGTTTTTTTTATCACGATAGGTTTTTGTTTATAACAGAAGAAAAGCAGTACTAGGAAAAATAAACAAACGTTGTTAAAATGAATTCAACCGAGGATTCAAATATTGAAATTGCTGCAAATTCTGCATCGTCAACTGCAGGAAGTAATATAACAAGTTGTAAACTTATTGTTGTTAAAGTTCATAATAAATAAAATCAATTCCATTTTATTTAATTTAATATGTAATTCATATTACGCAACCACTTAGGTAATAGCAGTGTCATTACCTAGCAAGGTGCGTTATAGACGTATCATTATCTAACTAGTTGCGTAATGAATGTGTTTATAACATTTTATTAGTGATGTAAAATCCACATTACATAATCAAAGTGGATAAAATTCATAATAATACATATTAACAACTGTGCTCTGTTATCTCCTGGCTTTGTTGCCTCAAAAGTGGTGCCTTTTTGGTACCACTTGTGAGGTACAGACCTGTCTTCGGACAGTTGTCTAAACAACAATAACAACAATGCATATTATGTGATTATGGTTAGCCACGCCAAACCTATGTAGAATCTGTTATAGATACCGAAAGTGCTGGAGTTTCCAGTAAATGCTGTAGCCTTATTCAAATTCATATACGACGCCTGCTTTTTTTTAAGTTTTCTGGAAGCTAGAGAACGGAAATGATATATTTTGGAAACAAGCTTCTCAATTATTCCTACTGGTCCCATATTTCACACTGAGTGTTGACTGAAGTAGCAGAAAGCTGAGGGAGAAGCACAAAGCCACACGTGGCGAGCATATGGAAGTTTGGCCGCATTGGATACTTCCAACAAGTTTAATCTGACCAACACTGGGGTCCTTTCTCCCCCTCCCTTGTTGCGAGAGAGCGTGATGCAAGTTACCGGTTGGGACAAGGCAAAAATCACGATCAATGTTCTCCCAGCTGCTGGAGTACAATGAAAAGCTTTCGACCTTCCATCTCGACACAATAACGGGGCTCCGGTTACATACCGACACAGCGGATAGCGGGACACTTTTTATCAACTTATTACATCCTCGATCAGTCAGAACTCTTTTTTTCCTGCTCGGAAGTGCGAGCTTTTTGGAGGGAAAGCGACCTGTTCCTGCAAGCATCGGCTACACCGCAACCAACACTTGGTGCGTCGCATCCACGAGCTCTAATGATCCTGTAGCAACCGCGATGTTACGCAACTAGGCGGTCTTCTTCCGAAAGAAACCAGCATACCAGTATCTGCCCTCCTTTCATTCAGTAATTCAGTACGGCATTGCTTAGGAACATGCAATATCTTACTGTAAAACTATGCAACCTAAGTTATAATATTATAGTCTATTATATTATATTATATTATATTATATTATATTATATTATATTATATTATATTATATTATATTATATTATATTATATTATATTGAACTAACGCTTAGGGAAATTAAGAAAGGGAAAGAAACAGGAGTTGATGGAATCCCCATTGAGTTAGTGAAATGCTTGAGTGAAGACAAAAAGGAAATTCTATCATTACGCAAAGAAATATATGAGAAAAGCGAATGGCCTGAAGACTTCACGGAGACGATGTTGCTTCCAATACTGAAGAAAAGTAATGCTAAGAAATGTAAAGAGTTCAGGACTATCAGCCTGATATCGCAGTCGGCGAAGATTCTCCTGCGAATATTGAATCAACCTTTATATTCTAAGATGGAAGGACAGTTGGAAGAAGAGCAGTTTGGCTTCAGAAAAGGAAAAGGTACAGGGGATGCAATTGGATCACTACGAACAATCGACGAAAGATACCTAGAGAATAATAAAGAAGTGTATATAGTATTTGAAGAGTCCACTGCAAGAATGATGGATGTCATTTGGAATACATTTTGCAGGAGAAGCAATTGAAAGTTTGAAATGCTTAGCGCTCAAAGCTTAACTGTGATTTTCCGATCATTACTGGACAATGACTATCAGTCTTAATGCCATATAACTCTCTATGTACATTCTATATGTCTTAAGCTATGCATTGACAGTCTTGGTTCATTTTCGACAAGAAAGTGACATCCATCATTCTTGCAGTGGACTCTTCATTTGTGGACCTAGAAAAAGAGTTTGGCAGAGTGGATTGGAACAAACTGATTGTCATCGTGAAGAAAATAAGTGTGAATTGGAAAGATAGGAGGCTGTTCAGTAACTTATACATGAAACGAGTCAAAGTCAGAATAGAAGAAATGTCATAGGGAAGTTGAATAGGGAGAGGACTATGACAAGGATGCCCTTTATCACCTACCTTGTTCAGCAACTACTTGGAGGATTCAGTGAAGAACTGTATTCAGAACATGGGATAGGTAATAGTAGGAGAAAGAAGAATAAAGTGCACGAAATTCGGTGACGATTTGGTGTTGTTAACAGAAGAAGAGACGATACTAAGGGATAGGCCTATGTTACTGCAGCTGAATGATAGCTGTTAGCAGTATGGAATGAAGGTGAATAGAAACAAGACGGAGACCATGGTTATCGGAAGAAAGCTAAAGAAGGTAAATTTGCGAATTCAAAATAACGTAATAGGAAAAGTGGACAGCTTCATCAGACGAAACTAAAGATTTTGCAAACAGATTCACTGCAAATATTGTAGTAGTAACAGCAGTAGTAGTAATAGCGGTGGCAGTAGTAATAGTAGTAGTAGTAGTAGTAGTAGTAGTAGTAGTAGTAGTAGTAGTAGTAGTAGTAGTAGTAGAGTAGTACCAATGTTCACTATTAGTTTTCTGTCTTCAAGATCTTTAATGTTCCTCCTTTATATCCCCGCAGGACATAAGTTCTCTTTCTTCTGTGCAGTCCTTTAAAGAACAAGTTAAATCAATGAATACGTGACCTCTTAACTGAATATGTTTTCATTTCTCCGGAAGATAAAACAACTTTGTACAGTTATAACATCTGAGTATGAAATAAGAATTAAAGTTCTTAAATGTTGTGTACTTTTTAATATCTGTAAACCAGCGACGTAGCTCAGGCGGTAGCGGGCTGAAACCGCGATCCGATACTGCACTTGGGCGTGGGAAACCCGCATGGACTGATTATACGGTTGGATTTGAACTTAGAACCACTTCTTTCTCCTCCCTAACTATGGAGAGGGCTAACTTGGAAATTGACTCTCACATAAAAATTAAACCTTCTCTCCTTTTAATCCTTGAAATTCTCTTTTTTTATCCTTGATCTCTTTGCAGTCATCATGTTCTTCTTCAATTCACCTTCTTATCCACATACACCTCTTGTTCTCCTTAAATTTCACTTCTTCTATTTCCCTAGTTTTCCTTGTATTCCCCTGTTTTCCTAGTATTTTCCTTGTTCTTTGTATTCCCCTTATTTTCCTTCTTATCCCCTTGCTTTCAATGCATTTTCATTGTTCTCCTTGTATTCTCCTTGTTATCCTTGTATTCCCTTTGTTTTCCCTGTATTCCTCTTATTCTCCTTGCATTACCCTTGTTCGCCTTGTGTCCCCTTGTTCTCCTTATATTCCGTTGTTCATTTTGTATTCCCCCTTTTCTCATATTTTCCTTGTTATCTTTGCATGCCCCTTGTTCTCCTTATAATCTCTTTATTCTTCTTATTGCATTTTCCTTGTATTCCGCTTGTTCTTCTTGTATTCATCTTATTCTACTAGATTCCCTTTGTTTTACTTGAATTCCCCTTGTTCTACTTGAATTCCCCTTGTTCTACTTGAATTCCCCTTGTCCTACTTGAATTTTCCTTGTTCTACTTGAATTCCCCAAGTTCTACTTGAATTCCTCAAGTTTATTTGAATTCCCCAAGTTTTACTTGAATTTTCCTTGTTCTACTTGAATTCCCCAAGTTCTACTTGAATTCCCCAAGTTCTACTTGAATTCCCTAAGTTATAGCCTACTTGAATTACCCAAGTTGTACTTGAATTCCCCAAGTTCTACTTGAATTCCGTAAGTTATAGACTACTTGAATTCCCCAAGTTGTACTTGAATTCCCCAAGTTCTACTTTAATTCCCCAAGTTCTACTTGAATTCCCTAAGTTATAGCCTACTTGAATTCCCCAAGTTCTACTTGAATTTTCCTTGTTCTACTTGAATTCCCCAAGTTCTACTTGAATTCCCCAAGTTCTACTTGAATTCCCCTTGTTCTACTTGAATTCCCCAAGTTCTACTAGAATTCCCCAAGTTCTACTAGAATTCCTCAAGTTTTACTTGAATTCCTCAAATTCTACTTTAATTTTTTACTTGTTCTACTTGAATTCCCCAAGTTCTACTTGAATTCCTCAAGTTTTATTTTCAATTCCTCAAGTTCTACTTGAATTTTCCTTGTTCTACTTGAATTCTCCAAGTTCTACTTGAATTCCCCAAGTTCTACATTAATTTCCCAAGTTCTACTTGAATTCCCCAAGTTATACTTGAATTCTCCAAGTTGTAATTGAATTCCCCAAGTTGTAATTGAATTCCCCTTGTTCTACTTGAATTCCCCAAGTTCTACTTGAATTCCCCAAGTTCTACTTGAATTCCCCTTGTTTTACTTGAATTCCCCTTGTTTTACTTGAATTCCCCAAGTTCTACTTTAATTTCTCAAGTTCTACTTGAATTCACCTTGTTTTACTTGAATTCCCCAAGTTCTACTTGAATTCCCCTTGTTTTACTTGAATTCCCCAAGTTCTACTTGAATTCCCCAAGTTCTACTTGAATTCCCCTTGTTTTACTTGTATTCCCCTTGTTTTACTTGAATTCCCCAAGTTCTACTTGAATTCCCCAAGTTCTACTTGAATTTCCCAAGTTCTACTTGAATTTCCCAAGTTCTACTTGAATTCCCCAAGTTCTACTTGAATTCCCCAAGTTCTACTTGAATTCCCATTGTTTTACTTGAATTCCCCAAGTTCTACTTGAATTCCCCTTGTTCTACTTGAATTCCCCAAGTTCTGCTAGAATTCCCCAAGTTCTACTTGAATTCCCCAAGTTCTACTAGAATTCACCAAGTTCTACTAGAATTCCTCAAGTTCTACTTGAATTTTCCTTGTTCTACTTGAATTCCCCAAGTTCTACTTGAATTCCTCAAGTTTATTTGAATTCCCCAAGTTCTACTTGAATTTTCCTTGTTCTACTTGAATTCCCCAAGTTCTACTTGAATTCCCCAAGTTCTACTTTAATTCCCCAAGTTCTACTTGAATTCCCTAAGTTATAGCCTACTTGAATTCCCCAAGTTGTACTTGAATTCCCCAAGTTCTACTTGAATTCCGTAAGTTATAGACTACTTGAATTCCCCAAGTTCTACTTGAATTCCCCAAGTTCTACTTTAATTCCCCAAGTTCTACTTGAATTCCCTAAGTTATAGCCTACTTGAATTCCCCAAGTTCTACTTGAATTTTCCTTGTTCTACTTGAATTCCCCAAGTTCTACTTTAATTCCCCAAGTTCTACTTGAATTCCCTAAGTTATAGCCTACTTGAATTCCCCAAGTTGTACTTGAATTCCCCTTGTTCTACTTGAATTCCTCTTGTTCTCCTTCTATTTCCATTTTCTCCTTGTATTCCTCTTGTTCCCACTGCATTATTCTTCTATTCCTTGTATTCTCCTTGTTCGCCTTGTATCCCTCTTCTTCGTCTTTTATTGTTCCTTTTCTACTTCTACTGTATACCCTTGTTCGCCTTGTATCTTTCTTCTTCGTCTTTTATTCCCCCTTTTCTACTTCTATACCCTTCTTCACCTTGTATTGCCATTTTTATACTTTCCTTTCTCTCCTTGTATTCTCTTTGTTTTCCTTGTATTTTATTTTATTTTTCTTGTCTTCTCATTTTTGTCATTATCATCCCCTTGTATTATTTGTACTTTATACACCTGAAGTCTGATTAATGTTAACTAGTCAGTGATGTATACAACGGAGGGGAAAGAAACTGGTCACCCTACTCCCATTATCTCCTGGCTTAATTGCATCATGAGTGTTGCCTTATTGGAGTCATTTATGAAGTTTCAACCTGTCTTCGGAAAGTTGACTAAACGACATCCCTTTGTGTCACACGTCATTGTAAGTTAAGATATGCTGCATAGTAATGCTATGCACTTTTCGATTTGCTTTTCCTAGGTTTTCTCCGGTTGTAATGCCAATATCCATTCATCTCGATATTATGAAAGCTATAATTGTAACCTCGCAGATGTTAAAACGTTGTTAAAATTAAATAATAGTTTAAAAGTATTTTGACTGTTGCTCTCTAATATATAAAATAAAATATTGCGAGTAAATTTTACTTACCCTCGCATATAAATTTAAAGTAAGCAAATTGAATGTCTGGAATTCAGTGCAATCCATATACTCGTACATATTATGTGGAAGAACTAACGCCTCAGTATTATCAAGGTAAAGAAAATAAAACAATATATATATATATATATATATATATATATATATATATATTTATTTATATATATATGATCTGAAAATCACCAGATTCAATTCTTGAAAGAAATTGTAATCTTCGGCAATGATGTGAACTACTTACATATTACTAGAAAAAAAAATTATGCTGGCATCTAGCCTGTACATACGGCAAGCACAACACCATGTAGCTAGCACATGCGGCTGGTCCAGGATTAGAGAATCATTCGTTTGTCCCAGGCCGTGGGATTAAGAATTGCAGCACAATGACTGCGTATGTCTGCACGCCATGCCCTCACGTGACGTCAGCAGACTGGCGCGTCCACGCCACGCGCCTACGTGGGATGCGTGAGGGGGAAGAATACGCACACGTCAACTAGAGTTATTCACTGTCTGCGAATGAAGTCGCTTCAAAATGTTTACAATCGTTGAACTACTAGATTGTCTTCTTACATGACTATTCTCTCCATTAATCCGTCGTTATTTTTAAATAGCAGTGCATTCGTTTATTTTCTGACCGGTAAGAGTCATTTTCACTGTCAGCAGCTGAGCTACAGTTTCCGATCCGCAATATAGTTGCAAACAAATATTATACTGGACAGTCACTCATAACTGGACGGAGTTACGCAATAATAAATCGACCGACAATTTGAAAAAATGGAGATATCTGCAGAAATCTGGTATTGACTTTATTATTTAACTCACAAGCAAACATTCTGATGGGGGCAGATAAAAAAAAGTTATTTTTTTTTCTTTCACCATGTTAATAATGTCAAAAGAAGTGGTTATACAAATTTTGGCTACTCGACCGCAATTACAAGGGCCGTAAAAAGTAAGTTTGCCAGGGGCCGTTAACAGAAAAAAACACAATTTCATTGGAAAAATTTATTGGAACACACACAACAATTATTGAACTATTTTTTAACATATTCCTCACTGGAATTGAGACATTTCTGATTTCATGGGATCGACAGACGGCTGTCAAACACTGGTTCAAATCCCAGGCGGCTGACTTCTACGGCAAAAGGATATACAAATTGATCCCATGTCATGACAAATGTCTCAGTTCCAGTTGGGGATATTTTGACAAACAGTGCAAGCATTTCTGTATCTGTTTCAATAAATCTTTCTATGCAATTGTTTTTTTTTTTCTGTAAATGTTCCCAGGGAAAATCATTTTCTGGACGGTCTCGTAATTGAGGTCGAGTGGCAAAAATTTGTATAAGCACTCCTTTTAACATTATTAACAAGGTGGAAGAAAACATTTTAACTCTTTTATCTGCCCTATCAGAATGTTTGCTTGTCAGAAAAAAATCAAGAATGCGATAGCTGCACTCTGCTAGTATTTATAAGCAAATTTCTTTTATTACATAAAATTCACTTATTTATTTTGCTTTGCAGTATTAAATCAACTGCTGGTCTCTTATTAAAAATCATTAGCCTTTTTTATTATTATTTGTGATATTTTTTGTAATAGTATGAGTGTTACATTACTTCTTGTGTAAAATGTTTAATAAATAACCAGATTTACTTCAACGGTCAATACGTCGAAAACAGGTTTTTGTCGCTTGGTCTCTAATTGCGTAACTCCGTCCAATTAGGGCTTGGATTTCTATGACATATATTTATATCCTGGTGTCTTTATACAAACTTAAATTAAACACATTTCTAAATGGGTTGATTTTTTAGTAGTGGCAACTATGCCGCAGCGATGCCGTGCAAAGGAGCCAGGCAATATCGCTTATATAACAGGTCGCTTACATGCCTCCCCTCCCTCAGAGCTAATGAACTCGCCCTCCCACTCCGTTCACAGTGGCAACAATAAGACGAGCAGTTGTGAGCAAGCGATCGCAGAATACAGTCACAATGTTTTCGTAGGAGGAACAGAGAAGCTGATTAAAAAAATTCAATGTGCTAGAGCTCGCACGGCACGACAGTGTCATAGGACTGCAAAAGGCTTGCGGTGCGGCTGCGTTACCTTACCGAACGGTAACAAGGTGGATTAGAGCAACAACAGTTCGGCAGACCCCCACCAATGTGAAGGCTATGCTGATTCTTGCCTATGATTGGGATGGTGTGATCTTAAAGCATACCATTCCCCCAAGGCAGAACGTTAATGCGGAGTACTACTGTTCGTTTTTACGAAGCAATCTGCGAGCAATTCTGAGAAGAAAACGGCGACACTTTAGGGATAACCCACCCATCCTTCCTCATGACTATGCTAGAGCGCATATAGTATAAGTTGAGTTTGAATTGTTCAATCGCCATATTCTCCGGATTTAAGTCCCTGCGACTTTGATCTAATCCCTAAGATGAAGGACCCACTTCGCGGTATTGGGATTTGCTTCTGAATAGTTGACGTTTTACAGGCAACCGACAGCTCTATTCGCGCCATCAACAGATTAGGCAGTACCAACGGGATCCAACGGCCTCCGCATCGCTGGATACACGTTGTACGCAACACTGGTGACTACATCGAAGACTTGTAAAACTTAGAACCATGTAAGTATGCTATGTATCGAGAAAAAAAAATTCCAGAACTAAAAAATCAACCAATGTAACTTTTCTGAGCATGATGACACTTTTTTTTTCTGGTCATATATAATTGCATATTTTGACATATTTTAGCACTATGTCAAATTTGGACAAAATGGTATAAAAGCATATTTTTCCATATTAGCTTACAATTAAACGTTTTAATAGTTCTGTAAGTATTATCCTAGACAATATATGCTTGACGTTATAGGCTTTGACGGTAACAACTTTTGTCAGGTTTATTATGCTGCCATTTAGTTGTTACATAAGAAGTCACGTCATAGCTCCCATTTGAATTGCATTAGCGACTGTACTGCCATCTCGTGTTCGTTTACGGCGGACGGGTGGCGATCCTGACAGTTGTTCTCTTCAAAGTGCAACCGATTTTAACATAAGAATGAGCAATCTATATGTGATCTGGGGTATTATTCATATGTCTAGTGCCGATAATGGCAAGAGATGTTATGTGTGTCTGGTTATTTATTTTGGATTTCCTTTCCTTACAAACATTTTGAGTTAAATCAAGTTTCATGACAACTGGATTCGTCAGCAGTTAGATGACAAAACAAAAATACCAAAATAACATTAGGAATATGGCCATATTGTTGCTAGTCGGTCTCGCCTTCACCCCCCCCCCCCAACATGTGACGCTTAAGAGGTTCCAACTAGCGTCGTGCATTACAGACGCTGTGTTCGGTTCAAGTTTATCGAGTTTGGTGAAGTTCGATATTCGCCGATCTTCGTTCTGCAGAAGGTGGTCTAACATGTTTTCTCGGCCTTGTTACGAAAACATTAGCTGTCCTCCACTTCCACCCTTTCATGTTTCAACCGCTTAAGGATGTTAGCATACATCTTGCGGTTAGCTTTTCATATGGAATAAGACGAATCGGGTTGCCTTTCTCATATTCGATAATTGCAGAACACTAGTTCCAACCCCACTATAGTAATTAATAATCATTTAATGACTCTATTAATATAGGTGTAAAAGAATTAATCACGCAGAGGACAGACGTTAAACATTTTACCACTCTTTTCTCCCTTCTAGGCCTATTTATGTAAGGTTGACAGCCCGTTATAGAAAATATAGAGATTTAATATTCATAAAACATTTAGAAAACGGAGAATAAAATACTTTTAAAAATAATTTTTCGATAATAAGTATTATTTAATTTGTTTTACGTCATATTTATAAGTTTTTATTTGATATTTTGGCATTTTTTCAGGTATAAGTGCATGGATATATCCTAAGTTTTTATGTCATACAAATCCGAGCCCTACTCATTGTTGTTAAATTAAAAATACAATACAGAAACATGTAGATTCCAAAATGAAAAAAACAAAATGGTTTTCCATATTTGTAACACTTCCTCCATCTTCTCTTTATAGGTATCTGTTTTATCTCTCTTTTATCTTTATGTTTTCATTTTTGTAGCATAATTAAGTAACTACAATTTTGTAATGTCTGTTGTAAAAAGGGCTTTACCTAGTTATAGACAAATAAATAAACATAAAAGATAAGCCATATGATTACCTAATATTCGCCTTACAGTTCGAAAGAAAAAACCGAGGGAAATCAGCCTACGCGAGTATGGAACCCACTCCCGAGCTCAGCTACTGCATATCAGTCAAACTCACACTCCGTCTGAGCTACGCTCATGGCTATCATAATCTGTTATAACTATTGTATATTGATAATCAACTGTAGGCCTAATTCCTCTGACATGTTGCAAATTAGTGTATTTTTAATATAAAATTCATTTACGTTAATAAGAAGACTTAGGCCTACACTGATCTTGAAACGAAACAGAAGATTGTTCTGGATGTAGCATAAGATAGACCAATAAATCTGAGAACGAAATTACTTCAAGAATGGTACTTGAATATTAAAAACTAAAGGCAAGGAACAAACGTTACATCTTGAGGAAACAGCTGCGACTTTATAACGTTCTACATGGGTCCTCGGTCGCCGAACCACGCCCCTTTCTTGTGTGTGACTTCTCAAGTATCCAAAGATATCTCCCCCCTCTCACTTCCTCTATGACGACGAATGCACTAATACAAGAGCATGGCTTCTTAGGTGAAGTAGCCAGGTGCTGCTATTTCCTTTTTAATATCGCTAAGAACTCTTATTGAAATCTCAAGTGAGATTTGTACTACAAGACTCCGGGTCAAAACACTGGCGTGGATATACCACACGTGAAACAAGGCTGGCTGGCTGGCTGGCTGTCTTAACGGTTTTGGTCTCCTGACAAGCGTCGTCTGATAGTAAAACTAATGTACGACTACACAGCTATGCTTTCACGCACGTCAGAAACACACTCTGTCAATCAGAGCTTTCAATAGCAGACACTAAGAACTAAGAGTATACTAATCAAAGTCTCATTTGCATACTGATATGTATCAGGAAATATGATATATTCTACTAGCGAGCTGTAACGTATCATGTT
Organism: Periplaneta americana; assembly: GCF_040183065.1. Lineage (NCBI taxonomy): Eukaryota > Metazoa > Arthropoda > Insecta > Blattodea > Blattidae > Periplaneta > Periplaneta americana. The sequence continues at coordinate 120,823,191 of NC_091125.1, read as the reverse complement.
GATTATATGCCCTCTGTAATATATGTTCCTTGCTTTCAATACGCAATGTGCCGCAGGAATGGGGGTTACTTAGTCTACATCTTGAATTTTAACGGAAGAAGACAGATTAATTCCAAGCTGTGATTCAGAATAATAAATTTAAAGCACTTATGCTGTTTCTCCAACATAAAATTACGGATTTAGTATGAAGTGACGAGGTATAATTGAAAATATCTAATTGACATATTAAAAACAATGGAACACATGATTCGGCTAAACTGATTTCAAAGAGATTGCCATGGGCGAGTGTTTAAGAATAGTAATCCAAGAGAAATAGTATTACATTCTTGAGATGTTGTAAGAAAGATAACACATGAACAGACATCAATAAAAAAAAAGAATGCCATCATTCTAGGTCGTAAGTTGTTCAATATTTTGCATTATAATGCATTACCCCCCGCCCATAATGGCTTATTTGTTGTCTAGAAATACTTATCTTCGCAAACCACAGATTCGTGAAATACGATTCTTCAGCTGATAAAAGCAAACATTTTATGTTTGAAGCCCTTCCACATCAAAATATGGTACGTTTAAATTCGTGAAATAAAGCGAAATTTTTGTTTCTGGCACAAATTTCTGCGAAATCAGTGTTTTTCAAGAGTAATTTCGATTTTCGTTACGAAATTTTAATTCAAAGTCACCATAAATTGATATATATATATATATATATATATATATATATATATATATATATATATATATATATATTTTTAATTTAATATTGAAGCTCTAAACAGTACAGAATTTCATTTTAGATCCAATATTCACACCAGATTTTGACTGATTTCATTTATAAATATATATTGTAAATGTTCTGAATGTTTTGTGGAGCCTATACTTACTTACTTACTTCCTTACTTACTGGCTTTTCAGGAACCCGGAGGTTCATTGCCGCCCTCACATAAGCCCGCCATCGGTCCCTATCCTGAGCAAGATTAATCCAGTCTCTATCATCATATTCCACCTCCCTCAAATCCATTTTAATATTATCTTCCCATCTACGTCTCGGCCTCCCCAAAGGTCTTTTTCCCTCCAGCCTTCCAACTAACACTTTTGTGGACCCTATTAGTTTATATTATTCACTCACAGGATAGGAGACTGTTACACAAATTTCTCTTCACAATAGATAATCGCCGATAGAAAACTGTAAGAATTTTCGAAGTGTAATGTGAAATGTGTCGTAGTTCCAGTGCAGTGAGTGAGTTGACAGCGAAATGAGTGTAATGTGGAAAGGTATTTGTGCAGATATGAACATGTCATACTCGTGGGTTTTAGTTCGAACTTAGGTTTAAGATACAAATTAGATTTATTTTAAATGTTATTTTAAGTGATCGTGCTTCATTTAATTTAGGATATTCCCTATTATTATTATTATTATTATTATTATTATTATTATTATTATTATTATTATTATTATTATCATTATTATTATTAACTGTATTTTTAGTTAACAAGTTTATTATTGTCATTATTGAGTGTACTTAGTTACCACTGCCACCGGGTATATACCCATTGCAGTGTGAATAAATACATACAACCTTATTTTTCCTTTGATTTTTCCTAGTCTTTGTAGGGATATAGTAATGTATTTTGAACACCGAAAATCGAAAAGATGTGTTTTTTAAAATGTGAAATAACATCGAATTTAGGTTTTTCGAGCATATGCGGAGACAAAGAAGAAGACAGAAAATAGGAAAGTTTGGAGAATTCTGGGTTTGCAGTGAAAGACCTGCCCTTGGGCAGAACACAATGAATGAATGCGAAATAATATCAAAATTAACCAAATTTTATAGCGAAATTTGAGATTCTTACTCACTATAAAATAGGATTCCTAATTATATCGCTAGATAAACACAATAATATTAGCAATTTATAATCACCATGATTATCTATAGTAATCTCACTAGAGGTTTTAATTTATATAGATAAAATCAATACTCAAGTGGGATTTAATTTACTATTACACGATTATAAGAAAGATTTAAAGATTAGAAGTAATAAAGTACTCTAATTCAATAAAATATTAATTAATTGATTTACTGAAATACTAAACTGCCTTGAAAATGTGTTACTATACCATCTCATCATTACAAATATTTCGCTAGATGGCAGTAGTGTGTTATGATGAACTGTTCTATTGTTACCAGTTATGCCAACTATACAATCTTCATTGAAATCTACCAGTCTTACTAATAAACCATATATAGTTTTTATACGAAAATTATGCACAGTTGAGACATAAAAGTTACTAATAAACCATGCATAAGCGATGGATGTATAAACATGGTGTAACTATACAATGGGAATTGATTTGCAGTAGTTATATACACGAAAGTCCTTGTTTAAGCGTTGTATTTAGAAAAAAATGGCCGCCCCTCTAAGAGCTGTTCGTATCGATTGTCATTTTATGATGATGGTTGCCTTGTAACCACAGAAGAACAAACCAAAGAGCACAGAATAATTAGAATAATATTGCTGTACCTTATACTCTTTGACCAAAATATAGTGTGGTAATCGATCAGAGCCAGTTGTACTATCGATACTTAACACGCCACACTAGAGCGCTCTACCGGATGCAATAGAGAACGTCAGATATTCTATTACCTTTCGTAACGAAGTACTGACGAAACTATGACATAGCTGTGTAACAGTTATACTGTTATACACGACGTATGTAGTTGATTAGTAGTAAGGAATTTACACACGACGTATAAACGAGCTACTCACTGTATAAGTATAAGACAGTTAAACGTCTGTATATAGAGTTTTTATTAGTAAGACCGTATGGCGATTACTAGTCAAGAAGGCTTTGTTGATTCAGTTTCATTTGTATTAAAACAGTTGCATTCCACTTCAATTATCAATATATATTACCTTAAACAATTTCTGATACATGACTATCCATAATCTAATGCAGCAGAAGCTATAACATAACTTAATAATATAAACAAGATAAATGATAGAAAAATTTTAATTGAGGATGATGAAATAAGCATGAATCATTTTAAAATGTACAATAATTGAAAGTACAATGTTGGCAAACAAAGAAATAAATGCTAGGGAGGTGATAAACACAAATGCTAATGACCGTTTTATTGGTCAAAAGTAGTGTGACGTACTACAGGTGTAATAGTCACCTTAATTTCTTTGTTCCACTTTTTTCTTTCCAAACTAATCAGTTTATATTTAGTCCGTTTCTTCTTGACTTTTTACGGAGGAGAGAGCCCAAGGCTTACTGTACTTATCACTCCTGTTTTATGAATGATATTTGTTGGGCGAACGCTCGCACTCTTATGTGAATACAGCACACTACACAGTGAACTTAACACGGGCAATGATCATGATAAAAATTACCTGTGAATAAATTACGTAGAAAATGTTTAAATGTTATGTTTTATTTAACGACGCTCGCAACTGCAGAGATTATATCAGCGTCGCCGGATGTGCCTGAATTTTGTCCCGCAGGAGTTCTTTTACATGCCAGTAAATCTACTGACATGAGCCTGTCGCATTTAAGCACACTTAAATGCCATCGACCGGGCCCGGGATCGAACCCGCAACCTTGGGCACAGAAGGCCAGCGCTATACCAACTTGCCAACCAGGTCAAATTACGTAGAAATTAGACCGAAAGTTGCCCTGAAATTCTGCTTCATTTAGAAAAACCTAGGAAAAAACCTCAACCAGTTAACTTTATCAAACCAGGATTTGAACCCGCGCTCGCTCGTTTCACAATCAGACATGCTAACCGTTACTCCACATCGGTGAATTTCTTCACTAACTTTTTCCACTTAGTCTTCTTTTTTTACTCTTTTGTGTTGGTAATTATTGGAATGAACAAGGAGCACTTCACCCCAAGTAGATACCCGTTACGGAATAAATTGGCTACCGGTACCGACATTGCTACCATCCACCATGCATTCCTTCCCACCAGCAAGTCCCAATACCACAGCCCTGGTGGTGGACTGCTGTACCTCCCTGGTGGTGGACTGCTGTACCTCATAGATTCACCTGAATCGGACATTTAAACTCTGACTTCACGCTATATCGTGCAAAATGTTGCAACTATTACGAGGCGGATTACTGAAATATACAAAGGATTATGAATCTGGTTTTCGTGGATTTATTTTTATTTCAGTATATTATTTTACGACGCTTTATTAACATCTTACGTTATTTAGCGTTTGAATGAGATGAAGATGATAATGCCGATGAAATGAATCCTGGGTCCAGCACCGAAAGTTACCCAGCATTTGCTCATATTGGGTTGAGGGAAAACCCCGGAAAAAACCTCAACCAGGTAACCTGCCCTAACCGGGAATCAAACACGGGCCACCTGTTTTCGCGGCCGAGACGCGTTAACCGTTACTCCAAGGTGTGGACTTTTTCGTGGAATTAGGTACCAATCCGGCATTTGCCTTTATTACTGGAAATATACAGTACAATAGATTGAGGTAACCACGGAAAAAGCTGCACATCAGATTAGTCGGCCCCGGTGTTTGAACCCGGGACCTCCCGAATACGTGTCTCAAATGCAAGCGCTTGATCTAACACAGTCGGTGTATTTGTTGTTTATTAATTAAAAAAACACGATCGTGCGAAATAGTAATATACGTTACAAGAGCGCTATGTTGACGTTTTCATGTTCGAGGAAAAGATTAAAAAAGCGAAACGTAGTTGAGCTTTTTTAATTTCCGAGGACATGAAAACAAACATACCGCTCATGTATCGTACATTATTTTGTGCGAAGATCGTTTATTACATACCTGAAAGACGAATTTCTAATTAGTTGAAATGAAATCTCCATGTTGGTTTCTGTTTAATGACGGCAACTTCGGAAAGCCAAAATATCTTTCTTCAACATTGTTGCTATAAAATGTTTTCTGTGTTTACTATACTGCAGCAGGCCGTGATATACATCTGTCTTTCCCCCCCCCCCCAGTCTATAAATGCGAACTTAAAAGAAACGGTAAGGTTATGTAATGATTCATTTTTCATTTTAATATTTTAACAATATTATTTATATAACATATTGCAGTAATAACATCGGCATCTGGAATCTTGTTGATTTTTTCACGGCTTCCTTAATGTTACTTGCATTACAAATGCAGTAACTTTTATGGTGTTGTAGAGTATACTTAATTTTTGCAAATATTTAAAAACAATAATTAACATTGCAATTTAGGTGAAATTGTAGTGGGAAGTTTTCAATTTATAATTATTACTATGTTAAACGTCTCTAAAAATAATATGTTAAAAGCCTAAAGCAGTAAAATGAATGTCGCGCTTAAGCGGTAAGAAGAGGGAAATTGTTATTGTGTTACGTTGGGAATACTGAATGTGGTATTTCACACTTACCGCGTATTGGTTCTGTGCGGAAAACAAGCAAATACGCACGATCTCGCACAAAAGTAATTTTCGAGCATACGGCAAAATTATATTTGAGCAAACTACCAAAACAATTGCTGAGAAAACGGTCAAGCAATTTTAGAAAAATTGCAAAAGTGATTGTTGAGAAAACGGCAAAAGTGATAAATTATTGAGCAAACCATCAATGTAACAATTTAGAAAATGGCAAATTAATTGCTGAGCAAACTGCCAAAGTCGATGGGTAGCAAACCGCTGAAGTAATTGATGTACAAACTCCAAAAGACATAACTACTAAGAAAACCATAAAGAGATTTCTAAGCAAACCTTCAAAGTCAATGTTGAGCAAACCCAAAAACATTGCCGAACAAGATTACAAGGTAAATTTCGAGCAAATGTGAAAGTCAATTTTGAGGAAACTGCCGGAGTCAATTGTGAAGACATCGCCCAAAGTGATTTTGTGCATATCGCCAAAGACAATTCAGAATAAAGTCAGAATTTCGTCAATGACACTCTGAACAAACCACCAAAAATATTTTCAAGTAAACTGATAATACAAACGTTCAGTAAACAACCAAGTAACCTTTCTAATTTTGATGTTTGGCTTTTCAGAAAGGAAAAGAGGGTAAAGCTAAAAAATATGGTATTAAGATATAAAATGTGGCATGACATATGAACTGTGAAGGCAAACAAGCATACCACAAAGAAACAGACGCAATAAAATCGGCGGCCCCGAGGCTCAAGAATGCGGACAATATTAAATTATACAGGCGAAATAATTGCGTTATCCATTGTCTTGTATGATTAGATTATAAGGCAGCAATAACGATCAATCAGGCTTTTAGAATAACTTCGAGTTATTGTGGGGCAGTTCTTTATTACAGCGTTAGCAGTAAAACGCCTTCTATGCCCTAGAGATCCACATGGAAGCCAATAAATCATTGAAGAATACAAATAGAAATGCACATTTCTCAACGGAGTATAATCCTGTATATGTTATTGTCGCATTCAGCCACATTCTATTCTACTTGAAATTTTGATTTTACGGGAGCAGAAATAACACGGTGGTCTCAACTATTTCGCCTTCGACATTAGTATAACTTATTTAACAGACAGGTCGTACTCTGTGATCTTCCCGTGACAATGTTGACAGTTCAAGTTCAGTTGAAGGCGGTGGAATTCAAGACAAAATTATTCCGACATAACTTTTTGAAAAAGAAAAAAAAAAGATTATTCTCTCACATTTTTCTTTGTAGATTCCGTGATAGAAACTATATCACAATCCTTACAAGCACATCGAAATATTAACATCGTTTGCTGCATAGAGAATCTACAGACTTACTAGTTTGGTCTTAATGAGAGAGAGAGAGAGAGAGAGAGAGAGAGAATAAATTTATAACGTATTCACTTAGATACAATTTCAAGTAATCTTTATAAAATTCATCTATCTCTTATTAAACGTTTATCTATAGAAAATTGATCATTTGTTGATAGGATAGCCTGTGCAAATTGTATAGTAATTTGTGAAGTATGCAAAAAAAAAAAAACAAAAAAAAACAAATATTCCAGAAACTACAGTATACATATTTCAAAAGGACGTTTACGACAAACAAATTAATGAATAAACTCATAAGAATTAGACATCCTTTATTTAAAATTACCAACAATGCACTAATTGATTCACTATTAGAGTTTTTAACAGTTGTAGTAGGTCTATTAGTAAATTCATTGTACTAACAATATCACTATTCAAAATTAATAAATTTAAAGGAAGTCAATATAAAAATAATAATAAATATTCACATATGCTAATAATCAAAATTCCCAGATGACGAATACATTTGTCAAAAGAACAATTGTGAATTTGAGCGTTTTTTCACTAGCTCTAGACATAACTCCAGCCTTAACTCGAAGTTTAAAATCTGTCATAGCCCCTAATTAACTACCAATAAATGATATTCTCAGTGTTATGTATAGTGAAATCTACCAAACAAATTAGATAGGAAACGGTTAGAATTCTGAAAACTTTCAAACGACCAAAAAACAATTTATCAATTTCAAAGAAAAGTACACTTTTAAACAGGGTTCATTTGCCTGCAGTATACAAATCCCTCTGGTCATACCTATCCGTCCTAATGATAGAACCTATATTTAGTTCCGTAACTTTGGAAATGCTAAATTCCAGGACACAGTGATGTATTTCCGACCACATTTATCCTGACAGCCTAAGAACGCATTAACGACAATTTCAGTTCCAGAGATTATTTAGTGTACAAATCCATTTTGCCTACAGCCCTCTATAAGGCACAGGGTTCATTTACATGCATAGGGTATATCTACGATACTGTCCTCTCAGCTTTACTTGTCTCTCGAAGGAAGTGATGTTAAAATTTTAACGTCCTTTAAAATATACCGTCCCCTGCTGGACTTGAACCCGCGAAATCTGGGATCCAGCAGCCAGCGCGGTAACCGCAAGGCCACCAAAAACGATTAGCACAGACGCAATAAACTATCATAGATAATGAAACTTATGAAAGAATTCAAGTAGACCTACATACAATAATAATAATAATAATAATAATAATAATAATAATAATAATAATAATAATAATAATAATAATAAGAGAATCAATGCCATGTTACAAATAGGTTTAGTCAAATTTTAATAAACAACAAATACACAGTGACCGACCGTGTTAGATCAGGCGCTTGCATTTGAGACTCGAATTCGGGAGGTCCCGGGTTGAAACCCCGGGGCCGACTAATCTGATTGCAGTTTTTTTCGTGTTCCCTCAATCTATTGTACTATATGATGATATGATATATGATATGATATATATTTCTTCACAGCACTTCTTTACATGTAATGGTGAACCTCACATTTCTATATCCGGTGCCACCATTAACATATTATTACAATAACACATTATTTGCAGTACACGTCTACACAAATACTTCCAATTACACTATGTACCTTTTTTGTTACTTGGTCAATCTCCCCTACAGTATTTCTCCTATATTTCAATTGCTATTCTCTATTTGTTCATTAATCCTAATATATCTAATATTGTATACTCCTTTCACACCCCCCTTTTCCTCTAACTACTATTCACTAAAATCTCAAATTCAATTTTTCTCTATAAATTATCATATTGAATTATTTGTCCAATTTGTTCTTTGACCTTTTATTCATTTACTGTTCCAACGTTCAAATGTTAGTACTAATTTTATGCTGTCACTTGTTCACTTCTCTTAATATTTTCTCACTATTTTCACTCATTTCTATTTGCGCACACTTCCACTTTCTCACTATTCTGCTTACACCTAATCCATTGTCACTATTCCCACTTCCTATAAATACTTACATTTTATTCTACACATCTGCTTATACACTTTCTCTCTCCTCTATATTTCTCGATCTTTTCCAGTTTCACTTTACTTGCACTTTTTGATCACATCCCCAATATTTTTTTACACATATCAAATATCTCTGCTAAATCCTAAATTGTCGCAAGTTCTGACCTTTCACTACTGTTCGTCTCTGCCTTATTTCTGTCTTTGTGTTTCTTTCTATTTATTTCTTCTTCTATTCCTCTTTTATCCCCCCCCCACGCTTTCACTTCCACATACTAGATTTCCACTTACACTTGCACCCTTATTCTTTACACTATTTCCTTCCCTATCAGTTCCTGACTCTTGGTTTCTCTTTTTATCACCCCTCGCCTTTTTTCTAGCGCCCGTGTTGTTTGTTCCGTTATTGTACTATATATTCCAGTAATAAAGGCAAATGCCGGATTGGTACCCAATTTCCACGAAAAACAGATCTATAACCCTCTGACAATAGTATGTTTCAGTAATCCCCCATCGTAATAGTTGCAACATTGTACACGAGATAGCGTGAAGTCAGAGTTTAAATGTCCGACCTGAAGACAGATGGTGCTCTCTCACCAACGCGATATCTGCATTAGTATACAGCTGATTTTCATTGAGGACAGTGCAGCTGCCGCGCTGAATCACTTCTAATCGTGCTGTTAATCGCCTATGCCACTTTTCGAACGGCGCCGTACTAAACGAAACCTGTTTTCAGGCGTACACCCTTTATAAATGCTATCGAAATAGAGTCATTACGTCAGGTATCGTAATAGCGTATAAAGTAGAACGCCCGATATAAAAATTAAAAGTGAAATATTGAATACAACATTCTTACTGCTTCAGTACTTGCGTCACTATAAAATTCAATTCGATTAATGTATTCCATAATTCTTACACCAGAGTTGAAATTTTAAGATGTAGAAAGTCAATGATTAGTCAACACTTTTCTTTTTGCGAGATGAGGTGAAGCCGAGGAATCCCCATAGATTACTTGACATTTGCCTTAAGTTCGGGGAAGACTTCGGGAAAAAAACCCTACCTGATAATCATCTCAAGCGGGAATCGAACACAAGGCCAGCGCAGCTCTGTATCAGCAGAAACGTGCCTCTTGGCCGTTTTCCACTGTTTTCAACTTCCTTAAGCCCACAACACAAGGGAACATCAATTATGTCTTCTCGATCAAGAGGCGCTCTGTCATCGATCACGTGATTTTAGATGAAAAGTACCCTTATCACGTGCAGCTTAACAGTAGGTTCGTGTGAATTCGCACGTTTTTACCAGGATCTAAGCTTCCAAATCTGGATAGGCTTATTTCTCTTTTAGTAGCACCGATCCGATGCATAGTTATCTACATTTTCATTAATGTCAAAAACATTCTACTCGTTTCTAGTGGTGATACATCCCGAAGAGACTATCCGATTCTGAGTTAAAGAGAAATTTATACTTAAACATCTTCTTTTCTCACTAAACATCTCAAGATATCTAACCGGGATCTCAATCCCGCTTCCCTTCGGCGAGAAGTCGTCATCTGCTTGAGCTAAAGGTTGGGCCAAGAGCCAAGATTTCAGTAAAGCCATCACACAACGCGCAATGTTTAGAAGGCAACGCAGTTGAATCATTACTATGTACAACTGTTGCTGTGCCGTTTATTATCTAAACTAAATTGTTGGCACATTTAGCCCGTGGCTATAATAAACTAATTGTTCTTCTTCGTTTTAATATTTAGAATATAATCTGATTCAAATTGCTTTCTAGACTTCTTTCAGAAAGCAAACCCATAAAAACTCATCCTATGCCGCAGAGGTGTATAAGAATCAACTAACTGCACTTGACGCATCGTAAAACTAGTCTGCACTAGCTTCATTATGAAAGCTATAACAATCTGCCATTTTTTAAAAGCGCGTTCCTCGGTGCCCGGGGGACGACGCGTGCATCCAGTCCTGCGATTCTCTTCCCAGTAATAATTACGACTTTGCAAACCGTCCATTTCCACCTTAAGCTAAGCAGTAGATTACGTATCTTGGCACTAAATCAGATATCCCGACCTTCCACATCGTAAACCTTTGTTACAGGTATATGAACATGCAAAATCTTGTAAGCTAAAACAATACAAGAGGGGTTGATTAAAAACAAGCAGTCTGTATTTGAACTTAGAACACTGTGCTACTTGTCTAGTGGATAGAATATAGACTTCCCAAGTTGAAAACTCGAGTTGGAATCGTAACAAATTCAAAAGGAATTAGTGATGGGAAAAGACAACGTCGGGTCGCATTCTCTCCACATAACATCGTTCCTCTTAGCATTATTTAATCAACATGATCATTATCGACATTATTGTTATAGTCAAAATCATAAAAAGTAATCATCCAAATTGTCATCAATGTTGTCACAGAGAATATCAACGTAGCCTATTCGTCATAGTCGCAATGAAAAAAAAAAAAAAACATCTTCGTCATAGTCATCAAATAGCCTAACATTTTTACTTTATTCCCCATCAAACAACGCATTTGTCTTGTTCGCTACCAAAAACATCGTTGTAGTAGTCACCACCACAGAACATCGTTTCCGTAATCGCCACCGATCAACGTCGTTGTCGTGGTCACCCCAAAATAACATCGTTGTGATAGTAGCCACCAAAAACATCGTTGTCTTAGTCGCCACCAAACAATATCGTTTCCGTAATCGCCACCGATCAACGTCGTTGTCGTGGTCACCCCAAAATAACATCGTTGTGATAGTAGCCACCAAAAACATCGTTGTCTTAGTCGCCACCAAACAACATCGTTTCCGTAATCGCCACCGATCAACGTCGTTGTCGTGGTCACCCCAAAATAACATCGTTGTGATAGTAGCCACCAAAAACATCGTTGTCGTAGTCGCCACCAAACAACATCGTTTCCGTAACCGCCACCGATCAACGTCGTTGCCGTGGTCACTCCCAAATAACATCATTGTGATAGTAGCCACCAAGCAACATCGTTGTCGTAGCTACTACCGATCAACGTCGTTAACATAGTCACTATAAAAATTCGTTGTTGTATTCGCCACCAAACAACGTCTTTGTCGCAGTCGCCAATAAACTACGTTCTTATCGTAGTAGTCGTCGAATAAAATCGTTCGTTGTCATAGTACCCGTCAAACACGCCTTAATCGTAGCCGCAATCAAACAAAGTACAGTATTATTTTCTCTATTCACCATAAAATAATAGCTTGTTGTAGTTGCTAACAAACAATGTTTTAGTCGCCACCAAACGTCTTTGTCGTAATCGCCTCCAAACAACGTCTTTGTTGTATTTGCCGCCAAAGAACGTTTTTGCATAGTCACCGCCAAACAACGTCGTTGTCGTATTCGCCATCAAACAACAGCATGTTGTATTCGTCATCAAAGAACTGCTTGTTGCATTAGCTATCAAATAACACCTTGTTTTATTCTATATCAAACAACAGCTTTTTGTAGTCGCTTTCAACTAATTGTAGTCTCCATCAAACAACGTCGTTGATGTAGTGGCTATCAAAAAATATCATTGTCGTAGTCACCATCACTTTTAGTGAATAGGTGAAGAAGTTCTATTATAAACATAGCATATTTGATGGACTATAGTTAATGGTTCTAAATTAAGCTTCCGAATTAAACAATAGAAATAAAGTCATATAACCCAGAAAAATAAAAATGTACAAACTTTGGGAAAGTACTTTCACATGTATAAAGTTATTACGGTGAGCTTGAAGACATTATTGTAAACTCTCGGATGATTTTATAAATCTTACTTCCTTTTCGAAAAAGGTCTAGTGGTAGTAAAAATAGTAGTGCTAGTCTTCTTATAGCTTAGAGCGCCCATGTGCCCTTAAACAACCCTCTTTACCTCACAACACACTAATCAATTTTACATAGCCTCACAACTAACTTTTTTCTTTCCAATATGATACATTGCTACGAGCATGTGTTATTAGAAGGAACGATCTCTAAAGGGTTTGGGGTGCATGGCCGGCAGAAAGGTTACGTGATGATTACCCTCATTTACCCCTCTCCACGGACTCTATGGTTGCACCTGGACACTTCATGCCTGCTAACACCCGCCTATATTTCGCACCCTTCACAAGCTTCGGTATTATTTTCCGGATTGATAACGTAGTTAACCCCTCTTCAAACTGCTGCTAATTCTACATTCCAAAGGTTTTATTTTATAAAATAACCTGTAGAGAATTTGGCAGTTTGTAAAAATTATGGACATACATCGAATTGAGATTTATGTAATATCTAGAATGATCTTATGATTATTCAAAACAGTGTAACGAATACACTAAAACCTTCTGTACATCATAACGATCACGAGAATGAGTTTTATAATATTTTAATATTACCTACGTATTTTTAAATGACGAATAATTACAATCCCAAGAAATTACTTCTGCTGGAATACACATGTATAACATCAATATGAAGTATAACTACAGCTTCAATTGCAACTACGTACAACTACAAGAATATCTGTAACTTCAACTAAAAGCTTCAAGTGCAACTACAACTGCAACTACAAGCATAACTGTAACTTCAACTACAACTACAAGCATAACTACAGCTTCAACTACAACTACAAGCATAACTGCAACTTAACTACAGCTTCAAGTGCAACTAAAATTTCAACAACAAGGCACCTTCACGTAAAACTACAACTGTAATTTAGAACGCAACTAATGTTAAGCTTTGTATACAATTACAGCTTCAAACTGCAAGTGGGGCTACAAGTCTGATTTCTACTGCAACTACAACAAAAACTTCGAATATAACTACACTAAAATTGTTATTCAGTTGAAACTACCATTATAAGTTTCCAAAAGTTAAATTTATGGTATGTTTCATAATATTTCTATAAACGACAAAAATACTTTTCAAGACAAAATATATGTTAAGGGGGCGTATTTCGTTAACGCTATAACCGCTGATATCCACGGCGATTCGTCCGCGAACTGCTATCTCTGGATAAATGCACCCACGTGTTTCATCTTTTCAAATTGGGGTTTCTTGAAAAATTTTCTCCAATACAGTGGAAAAGATTATACCACTCAAAATTTCTGAATAAATTATGTGAATTTTAAGAAAATTTGACCTTTGTACGATCAAGACTGGTATTGTTTTATCCCCAACTCTCTATTTCTTAAGAGACTTGATAGGGGACCGAATTTATTTTGAAGTTGGGTTTGAACCCTGTTAAAATCCGTTTAAATAATTAAAAAAATATATTTTTTTTAATACTTCAGACAGCATTGGAATACAATAACAACCTCATGATATTTTATTACCAGAATGTTTGTGCTATCGCCTTAAAAAATCAATCACTTTTATAGCTAACTAGTGATAGTTGTATTTGCAATACAATAAGTTTTACGAACGCTAGGGTTATGGAGGTTTTATACTGTAATAAAAATTATATTTATTGCAGCCATCAACGCTTTTGAGAGTAGTGCCTATCTCATTCTAAAAAAACAGTAAAAGACAAATATTGTTTGTTGTATTGGAAAGGAACTCTATTAAAGCTCATGTGAAGTATAAGTAGGCCTATATTCCACAATTTAACACCTTCAACGTTCATACAAGATCTACAAATTGGAGTTGATAAATCCTCCATATATAGTGGAATAACCAAAAGTTTTCTTCTTCTTCTTCTTCTTCTTCTTCTTTAGCATCAAGGTTTAGACCACAAAGTCTGTTCCAATTTTAGAGAATTATGTCATTTATCCGTCGTATTGTAGGTTTTCCAACACTTCATCATCATTTCGCCTGATAGTTACTGAGTATTTTTGGTAATCTATATTCTTCCATTATTTGAATGTGTTCATATCAATTTTGTTTTTGTTCTTCTATTCGATGGACTAGATTATAAGTATTTAATTAGTATCTTATGTTTTCATTTCTCTGATGGTCTAATAATAATTAATAACCTGCCATACTTCCCAGTAATTTCATTTCACTGTTTTCCAGTTTTCTTTTAGCATTTCTGTTTAAAGTCCAGTTCTCGCACCCATAAGTAAAAAGTGGAACAGCTAAAGTTTTGCAGAATTTCATCTTTGTTTCTTTTAAAGTTTAATTTTTGAGTGTGCGGAAAATTATTCTACACATTCCTTGTACTTTGTTTAGTTTGTGGTCTATATCGTCTTTCTTTATGTGTCAGCCTATACCCAGATTGCTCGGCCTTTGGCTTTGTCGCTAATAACTTTTGTCAGGTTTACTATGCTACCATCTAGTTGTTACATAAGGAATCACGTCATAACTCCCATTTGAATTGTATTAGCAACTGTACTGCCATCTCGTGTTCGTTTACGGCGGACGGGTGGCGATCCTGGCGGTTGTTCTCTTCAAAGTGCTGCCGATTTTAACATAGGGGTGAGTAATCTGTTACATATATGATCTACGGTGTGAGATATTGCAACCTAAGTAATTAAAAATTATACTTGTTCCATTGCTTGATCATTAATTATAATTATACATTTTAAATGATCTACTCCTAAAAATGTCATTGTTTTCTTATGGACATAATTACCGTAAAAGTCTAATATCTCTTAAAGATTAAATAGTAGCAATAAGTGAACATCAATTCTGAAAGAGTCATTGAGATTATTTGTTGTAATTGTCTATTTGTATTTTATAGTTATTTATATTTATATTTACATTTTAAATATAAAAATAGAAGAAGTCCGAAAAAATGTTATTTATAATGAGGCTATATTTGTAACTGACTCAAAAATGTTGCAAATTAAGATTTTAATGATACTGTTCTTCTCTTATTCTGAAACAAGACAAAACAGCTTAATGTGACTCTACTTGGTGTTTCTTTAATTCTTTGTAAATACTGTGTCTGTTCCAAGTAGGGTAGAATTGTAATCCCTACCCATTCCTTATTTATCTTACATAAAAGTGCCTCGTACTTACTATTCCCCACATTCCATAAATCCTTACTCGCTCCCTCCTTGAGGAAAAAGCAACATCAGGCTCCACTAAGATAGAACCAGGGTTGCCAGTTAGATGACATTTTCCCCTAATATCGGAAAGAATTTCTACTGTTAAGAGAGAATTTTGGGTAGAAACATTTGTGGGAAAGTTGCTGAGTAAATTTAATTAAACTTTCGAAAGAAAATAAATTGTTGTATAGTACGAAGTAATTAAGAAATATCTTATTTTATTTCTTGTTTATTCGAATTGACATAGAATTTAATTTTATAATTGTGAAACTTCTAAAAAAATATATTATTCTTCCACACATGCTTAACCGTTCTTTTGTACAATATTTTACATTATCTGTTGTCGAAACGTTCCTTTTACATTTTCCAGCAACAATTATTTCTACTTGTAGGCTTATTGTTAACACTTGTTCCTATTTCCGGGCCTTAGTAGGCCTAAGTACGTCAAAAATGCAATTTTTTTTATTTGTCTTGTATATTGTGTAGTGGAAATTATCAGAATGAAGACGTGAAATGGCGAATCCTAGGCCTCATCTCGCCAAATACCAATTCGCTATCATCGATTTCACCGACGCTAAATAACCTAGTAGTTGATGCAGCGTCGTTAAGTAACAAACTAAAAAAAATAAGTGAAGAGAATATCAGTATGAGTGATGAACTTATTATTCTGTGTTGCTATATTACTTCATCTTTTTCATCTACAAGATTTAAACAAAACGGCCTTCAAAGGATGTCAACTATCCATCGAGTTCTTGGTCTCCCGAATCTTGTCTTGCTATTAATTTATATCCAGAGTTGGAGTGGAACCAATGTAACTCTACAAATTTTAACAGCGTATTCCTTGGAGAGAGCACAACAAAAAATTATAATACCACATTAGTAAAAATGAATACATTTCTCAGAAAAAAATAATTTTCTCCTAAATGCTAACACTATTTTACTCGTTAAGTTCTGATTTATACTCTTGCCATTAAAGAAATTTAAAACGAATGATTTATCCCTTTGCAGTTTTTAAATAAAATGAGCTAATTTTTTGCAAAGTAAATAAAAAACTAACAGGTATCGTCATTTTCTCCCTAATAATAATAATAATAATAATAATAATAATAATAATAATAATAATAATAATAATAATAATAATAATAATTTATTTTAGCTGGCAGAGTTAAGGCCGTAAGGCCTTCTCTTCCACTCAACCAGCAAAAAGTATATATACATATGCATGAACTTACAAAGAATTCAACAATTTGATTTAGATGAGAGTTACATGTATACTTACTTACTTACAAATGACTTTTAAGGAACCCGAAGGTTCATTGCCGCCCTCATATAAGCCTGCCATCGGTCCCTATCCTATGCAAGATTAATCTACTCTCTATCATCATATCCCACCTCCCTCAAATCCATTTTAATATTATCCTCCCATCTACGTCTCGGCCTCCCCATGTATACAAGAGTTATTTACGAATTAAACAACAAAATACTATGAACTATTAATTAAACACTGAAATAAACTGTGTAGCAGAATTAAACTAAAATACATAGAATGTTAATATATTTCAAATAATATTAGGTAATAGAAAGAGATTATTATGAGGCCATTTTGAAAATACAGCACTATCAGGATGATGTCTAAAGAAAGAAGTAACAATGTAGTCAGTGATAGTTTAAATCAGTATGATTGGAATGAAATGCTAATAGGGTTATCTTTTAAGCTGTTTTTAAAGGTGTTTATTGTCTTGCAGCCCCTAATACTTTGTGACAAGGAATTCCATTGACGCGAGGTGGATACTGTAAAAGATGATGAATAACAAGATGTTCTATGAAGAGGTATACTTAGCGTGCCACAGATAAGTGATCTGGTATTTACGTCGTGGTTAGAGTATAGATAAGAGAAACGAGACGAAAGGTAATTTGGTGTTGAGGTGTGCAGGATTCGAAAGAGTAAAGACAAAGAGTGTAAAGTTCTGCATTCTTTAAGTCGGAGCCACGAAAGACTTGCGAAGGACGGTGATATGTGATCATATCGTCGGATGTTGTACACGTATCTGACGCACATATTCTGAGCTCGCTGTAACTTGACTAACAGTTCAGAACTTAGGTCACTTAACAAAACATCACAATAATCGAAGTGCGGCATTACTAGGGTTTGTACTAGGGTAAGTTTTAGTTGTCTAGGGTAAGTTTTAATCTGGCAATCCTACTGCAGTAACTAAGGGACAAAATGCTGCTATTCAGTTCGTGTGTGTATTCGTGAGCCGGCGATGCGCTGTTGCCTAACTACGCAGACTTTCAGCCTAATTTACTAATTAATTATGAACTTAATTGCAAAACTACTGTTCTACTAGAATTTTTATTTGTTTTAATATATCCTACTGCCCCCTTCAACTTGCAGAGTCAAATCACTTCCATCCTGTAGAGCGTTTAGTTCGGCTTCCGACCGGTAAAACGCACATCAGACATGCTTACATGGCCGATGTAGATTGTGTCATTATTAATCCTTAACCTGCCGGGTATTTTTACTCATATAACTTTAATTAGTAATAACATGCACTCAATATTATATTTTTATTTCATAATGACATCGTTTGATAAAATTATTATATATTAGACTATAGCTATACACGCTTAAAAAATTCTAAAAACCAGAACATACTGGAATAATCTAACACTATGAATGAACTTAGATCAATGTAAGAGAGATATTGCAAGCATTGTGAAAATACGTAGAAATTTTGCCTGTGGGTAACAATTTCATCAAGAGATGTCGGCTATATCTGAATGCAGACAGTCCTTTCGCAACTTGCTGTCCAGTTTGCACTTCATATGTTCACAATTTATCAGTTTCTCGTACTTCCTGCTTACTGTGTATAACGCAACTTTGCATACACCTACGTAATCTTATCATTACCGAAGTCTGATTGTTTAGTCAATTCGTCTACCCTTTCGTTCCTGATAAGACGATAGTGTCATTTTACCCAAGATAGGAAAATTCTACTGCTAAACCTAGTGATCTTTTCTAAATTCCATAGTGACAGGATTAAGTTTGTTTGTTCATTATTGAACTGAATGCCGCTTGAGAGTCCGAAAATGTGTGGTACCGTATTCTTGATATCGCTCCATTTCACGACCTGTTTGATTGCAAGGGGTTCGGCCCGGAATGTGGAGCACAGAGATGCTAACCTGCAAGAGGTATCTGGATGAATCTAGCGTTCTTTGTGGTACACAACAAATGCACATCCTACTTTATACTCTACCCTCTGCCGTATAACAATTGCGAAAAAATTTTGCGCCATCAAATATGGAAAACTGTGGAAACCGACATTGAATTTTTAGGCATATACAAGTGGACGACAGCTTGAAATACTTGGGATGTAATTTACCCACTATAATTAGTGACTACCATTGAATTGCTGCCAGAAATTCAAAAGGAGGATAGCAATGGCAAAGGGAACTTTTAATAGGAAAAGGACCATTTTCTGCGGACGTCTGAAAAAAAAAATAGGGAAGAGACTAGTGAATGCTCTGTATGAGCGTGGCATCGTATGGGGCAGAAACATGGACATTACGACGAAGTGAAGAGAAACGACTAGCAGCATTTGAAATCTGGATAAGGAGAAGAATGGAGCGTGTGAAATGGACAGACAGAACAAGAAACGAAGCTGTGCTAGAAAGCGTGGATGAAGAAAGAATAGTGCTGAAACTGATCAGGAAGAGAAAAAGAAACTGACTAGAAGAAGCTGTCTACTGAAGGATGCACCGGAAGGAATGGTGAATACGAGAAAAATTCGAGGCAAAAGAAGATATCAGATGGTAGACAACAGTAAGATGAATCGTTTTCGGAGACTAAGAGGAAGTCTTAAAATAGGAAAGATTGGAGAATGCTGGGTTTGCAGTGAAATACTTACACTTGGACAAAACACTATAAGGCATAATGAATGAAATAAATTTTAACTGTAAGAGGATAACTGTCCATTTTCAGTAATTGTGTTTTGTAGTAAATAAAAAATACTATGTATCGCACTCCCAGTAAAATAGTGTCATAACTCGAAAACTGTGACTTGTAAAGATACACGCTATTTTCTAGTAAAATACTGCTGTAAAAATATTTTGACAAATGGGTGCCACAATCTTTGATAATGTGCTATTTTATTATTAGAATTTCATACCTCCAGCTAGTAAAACGGAGAAAAAAATAATAATGTGATTTTCGACTTTCGACAGTATTTTACTGCGAGTGCGATATTCTTTGCAAGAAATGGTATTACAATAAGAAGAAAGAAATGGGCAAGTAACTAAAGAAATTATGTGGGAGAAAGACCTAACCTATTGCGCAATGCACGATTAGTAACCTAACTTCGAAGAACATCTCAAGACGTGTTTCTGCAAGTCTCTTGACATAACGCAAGACTGACTGATCATAAGTCAGTCATATCCATTGTGTAACGTGTACGATGACATATTACATTTCCTGTGTCGATGGTCTTATCCTCGGGCCACGTATTGAAACATAAACAAGATGTGTGAAGTGATTGTGAATCGAAGGATTGCCGTATGAATGATATGCATAGCAGCAGTATTGAAATACCCAATAGCCATGCGATAATAGATACAATAAAGATATCTTTGGTAGACTGAAAATGTACCGTAAATTATCCGACATGATCATAAAAAATAATACAGTTGATAACTAGCTACAAGAAATCCTAAACAACGATGTTACTTTTACTTCAAATCCGAATAATCCTAGGTTTCTTGATAGGCATCTGCAACAATCACGGTACTCTCTTCCTACATTACGGTACTTCGATTTCATTTCTCCAATCCTTCTTATGTAATAGTTGATACAAGAGCTCTTGATATCGATGTCCATCATTACCGTGTCTATAATGTCTTAACGTTACCAAGCCTAATAGAATGCTTGAGGCAAAATTTATCGGAAATTTCTCGCTCGTGCTGAATTTCGTCATTGCATCAACATATCCACATCAAAGAGAGAGTCACCACAGCGACCAAAGGGATTTTTGACATCAAAAACCTGAAACAATTCAACCTGGAAACGGCTATGAAACTGTTCAGAGCAAATATCATCCCAAAATTAACCTGTGGTATCACATGACCCAATCTAAGTATCAGAGAGTCCACAGGTGTGGAGTAAGAATTAGTTTGCCCGTGAAAGAGCGGGACCGGGTTCAGATTCTGGTTGGGTTTTTTCCGAGGTTTACCGCCTCAACCACTTGAAGCAGAATTGCTGGGTATCTTTCGGTATTGGACCTCGGATTCATTTCGCCTTCATTGCCGACAACAAAACAATGGTCGAATTGATAAATGTTATGTTTCATTTCATGACGTTCGCAACTGCCGAGGTTATATCAACGTCGCCGGTGTGCTGGAATTTTGTCACGCAGGAGTTCTTTTGCATGCCAGTAAATCTATTGACATGAGCCTGGTCGCATTTAAGCACAAGACAAGAATTTATATACTTGGGATATTGTTACATAGGAACGAAAGATAAAGATGTCACAAATGTGTATAAAGACATGGACTTGGGCTATTTATTGTAGTTGGAAGGTCGCTCTTCCTTAGCAAAGCTAACATCTGAAAAAAATCTCAATTTCGCAAAATAGGCGACTTGGGCTGTTGTTTTATTTGCGACCTCAATTAAAAATCGACCATACATTCATTTATCTATCTCTCCTTATACTTATATAAATATTTTAACTAACCTAGATTTATTACAGAGAAGAATAATTAAAATATGTCTAAAACCTATTGATTATTCCACCGAAAAATTGCTTTTAGGATTTAAAATCTTTAAAATACAGGAAATTTATATCAATGCATTATTAAAATTTATACATAAAAATCGTACATATTTCACATCATATAGACCTACTCAGAAACATAAAACCAAAGGCATGGATACAATATGTTTGTCTGAACCCAAGTGTTTAACAGCACTGCATTTACCTATAGTAATAATATCGGCGGGAGGATAATAATAAAATGGATTTGAGGAGGTGGAATATGATTGTAGAGACTGGATTAATCTTGCTCAAGATAAGGACCGATGACGGGCTTATATGAGGGTGGCAAGGAACCTCCGGGTTCCTTAAAAGCCATAAGTAAGTAACAATATCTGCCCTAGAATTTATAACAAATTAATAAAGAAATACCTACATCTATTTACCTCCAACGCTTTAAGATTTAAAAATGTATGTAAGCAATTTGTTATAAATAATTAATAATTTTTAGATTTTTGTTATATTTTATGCATGTAAATTTATAATGTATCGAATCCTCCCCTGAGCACGAGAACATTCTCTTTCAGAAGTGCTAGAATTTTGTAAATTTACTATTTTTTCTATTGTGTTTTTCTGGTCATAAACATTATTATTATTATTATTATTATTATTATTATTATTATTATTATTATTATTATTATTATTTTAAATCAATCCCCATACATCCACTTACCCATTCATATACCTAAACATACAAACATTTGAAAAATCCAACCACAGATTCTCTTATCCATCCAACCATATACCTATACAACCATTTGAAAATCCATCCATCCATCCATCCAGCCATCCATCCAATCCATCCATCCATCCATCCATCCATCCATCCATCCATCCATCCATCCATCCATCCATTTACCTGTAAATATATTTCATAGTTTATCCATCTATACGCCTACACAAATAATTTAAAAAACATTCACACATTCACTCACCTATCTACTGTATCAATTCACCTACTCACTTATTCACCCACTCACTCATCCATCAATACGTACAACTACTTATGTACTTATTTCCTCCATTGTAACTATGTAGGCCTATAGAAGTGAATATTGGATCAATCATAGGCCTAAATAAGTTCGAAATTTACATTCGTTTATGAGTTTCATATAACATTCTACGAGTGTAATTCAGAACTATAACTTTGACATTTACTTTAAATGTACATTTTATTGCTGTAACTTTTCCCTTCCTCTAGAGCTATTTTGAAACGACTCGTGCAAAGATATATACATTTGACAATAACGGTTGGGTGCAGTTTAATATTTTTAGTGCTATATGAAGTTAATGTTTCATCGGGAAAATATATTTACATACATAACAAATAATACATATGAAAGTCATTTGAAAATGGAACTACACCACTCTGAAGTCGTACTCGTATATTTGGTCTTCCGGTACCATAAATTTCGAATTAAGAATGTTTGTAGTGATTAAACAGCAGCTGTCTCCAGCACTATCACTTAACCAACAATCCCGTCCCCTACTGTCGCTAACCGCAGCCAACCAAATCCACGCGCTAACTACAGATTTCATAACAAGCACAAATAAATTCTTCTTCTACAGACATTGTTGACATTAGCTATGAGGTAGAATAACATTCATACCACCCACCTGCCTCCGAGAGCAAATACAAGCAAGCAAGCAAGCAAGCACCACGGTATCACTGCTATCACGGAGTTCCAACCGGCGGTGCACAAACTCCACGTCACTCAAGTCAGAACTGAAGCTCAATATTACTACTAGACTGATGCTTTGCTTTTCCTTCGAAGTAGCTAAATATTAATGCGCAAAACGTGACATGTTATCATTTTAATAAAACGAATATTAGAGGAACTTCGGGTATTATGGAATAGCCTACCATTTTTGTTTTTGTTAAGATTTTAAACATTATTAACACAAAGTTAATGATAAATCAATATATGATTTGCTTGACTTCTTTTTAATTGCTTTTCATAGCATCAGCTGAATAAATTAATTTTATGTTACGTAAATTACGACCAATACTTACTTACTGGATTTTAAGGAACCCGGAGGTTCATTGCCGCCCTCACATAAGCCCGCCATTGGTCCCTATCCTGAGCAAGATTAATCCATTCTCTATCATCATATCCCACCTCCTTCAAATCCATTTTAATATTATCTTCCCATCTACGTCTCGGCCTTCCCAAAGGTCTTTTTTCCCTCCGGCCTCCCAACTAACACTCTATATGCATTTCTGGATTCCTCCATACGTGCTACATGCCCTGCCCATCTCAAAGTCTGGATTTAATATTCCTAATTATGTCAGGTGAAGAATACAATGCGTGCAGTTCTGTGTTGTGTAACTTTCTCCATTCTCCTGTAACTTCATCCCTCTTAGCCCCAAATATTTTCCTAAGCACCTTATTCTCAAACACCCTTAACCTATGTTCCTCTCTCAAAGTGAGAGTCCAAGTTTCACAACCATAAAGAAAAACCGGTAATATAGGCTAATTGTTTTATAAATTGTAACTTTCAGATTTTTTGACAGCAGACTGGATGATAAAAGCTTCTCAACTGAATAATAACAGGCATTTCCCATATTTATTCTGTGTTTAATTTCCTCCCGAATGTAATTTATATTTGTCACTGTTGCTCCAAGATATTTGAACTTCTCCACCTCTTCAAAAGATAAATTTCCAATTTTTATATTTCCATTTCGTACAATATTCTGGTCACGAGACATAATCATATACTTTGTCTTTTCGGGATTTACTTCCAAACCTATCTCTTTACTTGCTTCCAGTAAAATTCCCGTGTTTTCCCTAATTGTTTGTGGATTTTCTCCTAACATATTCACGTCATCCGCATAGGCAAGCAGCTGATTTAACCCGTTCGATTCCAAGCCCTCAAATTACGACCAATATCTATAAAAAAAATGTACATCTGTCGAGTAATATGGAATACGAAGGTAATATGGGATATAACAATTTTTACCTCGTAATGTTAGCTTTATTTAAAAATACAGTAGTTACTAAAAATCTGTTAAATAGTCGGAAAAGCCTAAAACTCTAAATGAATACTTGAAATAACAAAAAAAAAAAAAACAAACAAACAAACAAACAAACAAACAAAGTGGATGGACATAATCTAATTCAAACTAAATTTAATTTTAACACAGACAATTTTCGTTTCTGATAATCGAGAATCTGATAACAGGAGTATTCCTGTAACGATAATAAAATGTCTCATTTCAAATTAATAAAGTTTCAAACTGGCATAGACAAATGCAGGCCTCCAGTGTGAAAACCCACGTTTAGCCTATAGTAGTTCGAGTAAATGTACGCTGCTTTATTACGCCTTGAAAGAACGTCTTTATTGTATGTCCACTGTAAGTGTCTGAGTCAGAAAGTAACGAAAATGCAAAACTGATCAATATCTTCTTATTGCTAAATATGTGATGCAATAGGTCTAATTCTGAATTTTGGGTGGATGGATGAATGGAAACAGCTGGAAGTTGAAACTGACGTGTAGGCCCACTTAGGTAGCTCATGCAGATCAATTTTGCTAACTACAGAATTGAATAATTTTGACTAGGCGAGGATGATTAGTAAATTTTACCTGGAGCTTTCTCAGTGCAGAACATAGGCTATTCTAAAAATGGTGGAGATAAAGACGACGATTCTTTATTTTGTTTTAATTCTATCATTCCATTAAGAGGCTATTTAACAATCGCTTAAGCACTAATATAATTATTTCTTTTTTCTTGGAAATATTCGTCCTCTGTACTGGGTAGAAACCGGCTGAGGACGTAAGATTATAAAGGAAGGATGAAGACTAAAGTGACCAAAAATAACAGATTACCATTGAAATTCTTTATCTTGGGAGCTACTGACCAATAATGACCAACGTTTCCAAAAATCTGTGTAAGTCTTTATTACATATGCCACTTGCATTTCATTCTGATTCGATGAATTGTTTAGTTACATTGACGAGTTTTCAGGAATTACATTTTTTTTTTCGGTAGCTTAAATAATTAGTTTTTGATTTATCTTTTTTAAAAAAACTATCATAGGCAGAAGTGTGAATATTTTTTCGCATACGTTAGGTGTCATATGTTATAATCTGAGGAACAGAGAATCTCATATCTTTATTACCATCACATATATTTTTTTTGTAATGTTCAACATTTCCAATCGAAGAAAAAAAAATACTTTTCCAGAATATTTAACTTGTAGCATGAATGAGTCTTAAGACGTTTCAGTATGATTGTTCTTTACTTGGTGTAATACAGTATAATATGCATCTGTGCAATATTTAAATCAAATTGGACTTGTAGCTTATTAGAAAAGGATCACTGAAAATTGAAATTGAGAAAAATTTTGATAAAGATAAAGATATTTTTGTTGCTGTGTAGTCTAACATACTTCAAGACATGTCATTTAAAGGCCTTAGATTAAATTACAACTTTAATAAACTAGCCTATATACACGAGCCTTACGTAAATACATAAGGCTCATTTCGTAAGTCATGGCAACTATATTATATCTTCCGAATAACCGAAAATGTGGTTAATTCAGTATGTATACGTTTGAAAACCTGTTATGTACTGTACGGGATGCCACCGCCAGATTGCGTCTGTGTGCATTGGCGTCTAGTTGACAGCACACGCAAAAGTTAGTATGCTAGAGGCTGTTCTCCAAGATGGATGTAAGTAAAGTTGAACAGCGGTCATATGTGAAAACTGCAATACACAACCGATGGTATTCAATGTCTGCATCATTGTTGGCAAAGATGTGTGAAAGTCTTGGTGGCATTATTTTGAAGGGTGTTAGCTGTGAATAATGTACTTCGTTTCCTTTTGTGTATAATAAAACAAAGATTTCTATTTATGCATCTTTCAATTTCTCTTACCCATTCTCTCCTGCACCCGAACCTAATTTGGTACTAGCATTGCGAAGCACATTCCAGTGACCTTCAATCGCATATAGTGAATTTTTATTTCTGTAGCTTTATTGGCTGACATAATATATTTGCTATGACTTATGAAATGACTCTCGTATCTGCCCATCCATCCATCCATCCATCCACCCACCCACCCACCGAGCTATCTATCTATCTATCTATCTATCTATCTATCTATCTATCTATCTATCTATCTATCTATCTATCTATCTATCTATCTATCTATCTATCTATCTATCTATCTATCTATCTATCTATCTATCTATCTATCTATCTATCTATCTATCTATCTATCTATCTATCTATCTATCTATCTATCTATCTATCTATCTATCTATCTATCTATCTATCTATCTATCTATCTATCTATCTATCTATCTATCTATCTATCTATCTATCTATCTATCTATCTATCTATCTATCTACCTACCTACCTACCTACCTACCTACCTACCTACCTACCTACCTACCTACCTACCTACCTATCTACCTACCTACCTATCTATCTATCTTAGATTCAGAAAAAAGCGTCAAATTAAATTGAATTAAAAGTAGTCGTTTCAGTCTTCAACCTTCCCTTAAGAACGATAAAATCCTTAGTATGACTTCCTCTGGGAGGAAAGTAAAGCTGTGGGTCTCATGTTGTAGATTTACGTCTTGTAAAACAACTCTGTCCCCGGTAGAGGGCTGCAGGCAAAATTCGTCGCCTATGTTCAACCTACGTTGTATATGGACGCAGAATAAGCTCTGCAGTTGAAATAATCATGATATGAAAATAATACTTCCTCAATAATAATTTCTGATACATCCTGTTGCATCTGTGCCGTGTCTCTGTGCACTCCACCGTTTTTATTATCAGTAGACAAATACGTGGGGTAGGACCCGGGACAAGAGAGCCTCCATTTTCAATTAATGTTGTATTAATTTACTTCTCTTGTAAGTGACTGTTTGATCGGTATTAACCTGCCAGCCAGTAAAAGCGTCATTATTTCGGAATGATTTGATAAAACCAACAAGGTAAACTACTGATAACACCAGTATGTGACACGCGAAGGCTTCAACTAAATAATTTATTTATATCTGAACCCTAATCACCAATTGTTAAGACATGTTCTTGTTTGGATATTTATTGGTTAATATTTTGTCGGGTAAACAAGACGCTCCAGGAAATAAGACATTACCTATGTAACTCATATGTTAACAATCCTTCCATGTAAACTTTAGCACAACCACTAAGATTTTGAAGTTTTTAAACCTTTTTTATTTTGGCAAGTAATAGACCTAATAAATTTTATGATCATTGGCATACAACCTGCTTGTTCTGTAATATTCCTGACTTTTTAATTTATTCAGAATTTATCAACAGTAATCTCACTAGAGATTTTGATTTATCTAGAGGAAGTTAAAACTATAATCGGATTTAATTGACTATTACATGATTAGAAGAAAGTAGCTATATAAAGATTAGAAGTAATAAAGTACCCTAATACAATACAATATTAATTGACTTACTGAAATTCTATTTCACTAATGTTAGCTTCACCAAAACCTTTGAACGGAGCCGCCATTTTCAGTGGACTGTCTATGCTCTAAACAAATGACAATCGCAAAGCATGTTTTATAGTACCATAAAGAATTTTAAGTTTGAAATGTTGGCAAACAAAGAAACAAATGCTAGGGTAGTGTTAAAAAGAAACAAAAGCTAGGGTAGCGATAAAATTAAATGTAGGGAAGCGAAAAAATTGTGCGATAAGCAGCCATGATTGATTGAAAGACGTCATTTCGTACCGTTTTACTAGTCAAAAGTAGTATGACGTACTAAAAGCGTAGTAGTCAAATTAAATGTCTTAAATTTATAATTTCTGTGGTTAGATGAACAGTGTTATGCAAGCCACAATTTCTTTTTTCTTTTTTTTTTTTTTTTTTAAGGCAGTCATGTTTTCTTGTTCAATATTGGAGGGAATTATATTTTCTTCTTAGATTCTCCAGTTTTTATGCTAAATATATTAATCGCATTTGCTTTAGCATAGTTAATAGGCGTTAACGTCACAATGGTCACACAAAACATAATTATTATTTTCCTACATTAGAATAATTAGTATATATTATATCACTTTATGTAACACTTATGTATATCCAAATATCATGGTACATGATCTAAAAGTTCAAACAATGTTACTACCGTCACAAAACAGTCACACTCGTAACATAAATTAAAAACAATGTATTCACTGCACAGAGGTAGAGCATCATAGCTATATTTGACCCTTATGCGTTACTACCTAATGTATCAGGAAAAATAAAGTTGGCATTACTTATCCAAAACTTCAACAAAATCTTGTCTTAAAGAACTCTTGTAAGAACTTCATGTCATGAAATGGTCACAACTGTCACAGAACAGAAAAGTATGTTTTGTGAGCTCAACAGTCTCTACTATAATGTTCCTTCAGAGATTTTGATGTTCCTTTAGAGATTTTTAAGCATTTCTGTAAACATTGTAGAAATAAATTTTGAACAAATTTGAACATGTAGTGCTATTATTAAAACATCTTCTTCCGTCGTTTATATTGCAAATGTCACAACCGTCACAATGACATTCGTACGAAACAATCGCAACGAAATATTTTCAAGATAAAACTAATATAAACAAATTAGCAATAAATAAGCCTAAATAAATTGTTATGCTTTGGCTCTCCTACAAAACCATGTGGGTTGACAACGAATAGTATTACAATATTATTTTTACACCTTAAGGAAAAAAGAAGATGAAAAGCTGACACTTCCTTTAACAGACAGTTCTTGACACCTCCATCCTGTTAGCTCCTTTCTCTTACACGTCCAGGAAGCGATGTCCACTGATAACAGCTTCGAACACACGCTGCGTTGTGTAACTTCATCCCTCTTAGCCCCAAATATTTTCCTAAGAACCTTATTCTCAAATATCCTTAATCTCTAGTCCTCTCTCAAAGTGAGAGTCCAAGTTTTACAACCATAAAGAGCAACCGGTAATATAACTGTTTCATAAATTCTAACTTTCAGATTTTTTGACAGCAGATTTGATGACAAAAGCTTCTGAACCGAATAATAACAGGCAAATCTATTTCAATATTATCCTCCCATCTACGTCTCGGCCTCCCCAAAAGTCTTTTTCTCTCCCAACTAACACTCTATATGCATTCCTGGATCCGCCCATAGTCTATGTACTACATGCACTGTCCATCTCAGACGTCTGGATTTAATCTTCCTAATTATGTCAGGTGAAGAATACAATTTGTGCAATTCTGCGTTGTGTAACTTTCTCCATTTTCCTGCAACTTCAGCACCTAATTCTCAAACACCCTTAACATCTGTTCCTCTCTCAAAGTGAGAGTCAAAGTTTCACAACCATAGGCGTACAGAACAACCGGTAATATAACTGTTTTAAATACAGTGGACTCTCCTAAGTTCGACTGAACAGAATTGAAAAGTTGAGTCCAATAAGGGTAGTGGGTGTGGGAGGTGAAATGAATACAAATTCTTATTGGTTATCCATCAACGAATACAATACTTCATACTTACATTTCCTACCCGCCACGAGACTTGTGTATGCGCTTCTAGTACCACAGTGGGTTTCGACAGTTCCGTCTCACAAACGACACAATTCTCAAATAGAAAAAAAAAATAGTTCATTAATTTAAAATCAGTGATTAAATATGGATGTCCCAATCAATAAAATATTCTGTTTTCCTTTAACAAAAGTATCACTACAAAAGACAGAACCAATTCCCATTCAAATGGCAAACACATTTCTTAGTGCCCGTATAGGGGCGTGTCTAATTCTCCTACGTAAGCAGTCGAACTATGGGATGTCGAACTTGTTTTCTGACGAACTTAAGAGTGTCCACTGTAATAATAATAATAATAATAATAATAATAATAATAATAATAATAATAATAATAATAATACTTACTTACTGGCTTTTAAGGAACCCGGAGGTTCATTGCCGCCCTCACATAAGCCCGCCATTGGTCCCTATCCTGAGCAAGATTAATCCAGTTCCTACCATCATATCCCACCTCCCTCAAATCCATTTTAATATTATCCTCCCATCTACGTCTCGGCCTCCCCAAAGGTCTTTTCCCCTCTGGCCTCCCAACTAACACTCTATATGCATTTCTGGATTCGCCCATACGTGCTACATGCCCTGCCCATCTCAAACGTTTGGATTTAATGTTCCTAATTATGTCAGGTGAAGGATACAATGCGTGCAGCTCTGCGTTGTGTAACTTTCTCCATTCTCCTATAACTTCATCCCTCTCAGCCCCAAACGTTTTCCTAAGAACCTTATTCTCAAAAACCCTCAATCTCTGTTCCTCTCTCAAAGTGAGAGTCCAAGTTTCACAGCCATACAGAACAACCGGTAATATAACTGTTTCATAAATTCTAACTTTCAGATTTTTTGACAGCAGACTGGATGACAAAAGCTTCTCAACCGAATAATAAATAATAATAATAATAATAATAATAATAATAATAGTAATAATAATAATAATAATAATACATTAGATGACTGCTGCTATTATGCCCACATGCCTCGGTAGACACGATCATCAAATTAGTAAGGGAGTAAAGTGTGTTAAGCACGATGATCCCTCAAGTTTTCAAGAAACAGAAACGCGTATTCTAGGTGAAAATGGAATTAAGTTGCTAATTCGACGTGGTCTTCGAGCCTCTACCTTAAATTCCACGTACACTATGGCAGAATAGTAACTGAGCTGTCACATAGCTAAACCACGAATCATTGTTGTCTAGTTCTGTTGCAGAAAATTACAGCTACCAACGAGCATGTGTCTACATTGACAAGTTGAGGGGTTCGACCACCCCATTGAGGGGGCAGGTTGTTAGCCAATTAGAGTAGTAGGAGGGGAGGCAGCAGGACCACCAACTGCCGAAGAAGACAGGGACGCCAAAGTAATCCTGCAGTGTGATTTACCATGTGTCGCTCTTATCGCGCGCGTCCTCTGCACAGATCATTTGCAACACCTTCCAGATTGAGCGACCTCACCTGCCAATGACAGAGAAAGCAGATAACAGGCAGGCGGGTATCGTCACACAGCTATGCGAGGCACAGAACACATCAGTAGCCTGTAATGATGACGTGACACATTCGTTCCGAAAAGGGAATTAAGCAGCGTAGAATATTTTAATAAAATAAGTGATTTCGTTCCATAGTTGGCCAACTTGTTTCTTTATTAAACTCTAACATAGGTCTAGATCTACAGTCATACAAACAATTCCGAGTTCCGAACATATAATAGGCTATTACATTCATTTATTTCCCCAATCCTGTTGTTCGCCTGCTAGGGCCTAATTGTTATTGTTCGTAAGCATATTTTGATTGTCCGTCTGCTCATTTAGCTATATGTCCTCCTGCTGATTTCAATTGTCCGTTTACTCATTTAGATTTTTTGTCGGGCCATTTAGATTGTCCATCTGCTCATTTAAATTACCCGCCTGCTCATTTAGATTGTCCGCCTGATCATTTAGATTTCTTATGTGTTCATTTAGATTGTCCATCTGCTCATTTAGATTACCCGCCTGCTCATTTAGATTTCTTGTGTGTTCATTTAGATTGTCCATCTGCTCATTTAAATTACCCGCCTGCTCATTTAGATTGTCCGCGTGATCATTTAGATTTCTTGTGTGTTCATTTAGATTGTCCATCTGCTCATTTAGATTACCCGCCTGCTCATTTAGATTACCCGCCTGCTCATTTAGATTGTCCGCCTGGTCATTTATATTGTCCATCTGCACATTTAGATTATCCACCTGCTCATTTAGATTACCCGCCTGCTCATTTAGATTGTCCGCTTGATCATTTAGATTTTTTGTCAGTTCACTTAGATTGTCCACCTGCTCATTTAGATTGTCCGCTTGATCATTTAGATTTTTTGTCAGTTCACTTAGATTGTCCACCTGCTCATTTAGATTACCCGCCTGCTCATTTAGATTGTCCGCTTGATCATTTAGATTTTTGTCAGTTCACTTAGATTGTCCATCTGCTCATTTAGATTACCCGCCTGCTCATTTAGATTGTCCGCCTGATCATTTAGATTTTTTGTCTGTTCACTTAGATTGTCCATCTGCTCATTTAGATTACCCGCCTGCTTATTTAGATTGTCCGCCTGGTCATTTAGATTGTCCGCCTGATCATTTAGATTTCTTGTCTGTTCATATAGGTTGTCGATCTGCTCATTTAGATTGTACATCTGCTCATTTAGATTATCCGCCTGTTCATTTAGATTGTCCATCTGCTGATTTCGATTGCCCGTCTGCTGATTTGGATTGTCCGTCTTCTCATTTCGATCTACGTCTTCTAATTTCGATTGTTCGTTTTCTCATTTAAATTGTCCGTCTTCTCATTTAGATTGTCCATCTACTGATTCCACTGTTCGTCTACTGATTTAGATTGTCCGTCTTCTCATTTAGATTGTTCATCTGTTGATTTCGATTATCAGTCTGCCGATTTCGTTTTTCCGGCTGATCATTTAGATTATCCGGCTGCTGATTTAGATTGTCCGTCTTCTCATTTAGATTGTCCTTCTGCTGATTTCGTTTGTCCGTCTACTCATTTAAATTGTACGTCAACTGATTTCGATTATCCGTCTGCTCATTTAGATTGTTGGTCAACTGATTTCGATTATCCGTCTGCTAATTTAGATTGTTCGTCTGCTGATTTCAATTGTCCGTCCGTTCCTTCAAATTGTCCGTCTGCTCATTTACAGTTTCATTTCCGTAATATGAATGTCTCCCCCCCCCCTTCTCCAGAAACTACCAAAGACTCAGAATCAAAATGTTTTAGGCGTACATAACGTATACCGTCCCGTAGCTCCTAACATTACTTATTTGACTGAAGCAGTTTTAAGTTAAAAAGTATTACAGCACTATCTACCATGTAAATAATAAAATTAAAAATTTTACATTTTAATTTAATTATATCTGAATAAATAGGCTATTAGCATTACATGGATAATGCTTGGAGCTGTTTACAATTTTTAGAACTCCGGCGTTAACGATTTCTGAGGAAGTAAAAGTAAAAACTTTTAATTTAAAATTTCTTGCTTGATAAGAAACCTATCGAAAATAAAATTTTATAACTTAAAAGTGTTCTAATAATATTAACGATATATTTTTAACCGATGGAACGTTTTTAATTTATTTTAGGCTAGAAACGGGAAATGTTATTTTCAATGTTATCTTTAGTGCACATTATCAGTTCCCATAATATTAAACTTATTTTCTTCCATAAGGGAAATTAGCAGAAAATCAATGCAAGCTATTAGAATTAATATGAATCTGCTTTTACACTAATTCTGTAGTAAAGCTGTCACTGTATTTTTGTGCGTTGCAAGTTCACTTCCGAGGACGCCTGTTCCAGGTAGAATTTCCGCAGGTTGGGAAAACACTCACCAGACAAGATAATATAGGTACAAAACCAACATACCAAGAATTAGTTTATTGTCAATTGCTATCAGAGCTGAGAGAGACGTCGGGGCAGATGTTGCTTGACAGCTGAAGTGAGTAGCGGCGCAAAGTTAAACACATGACAATCGGGATGCGCGGCACGCATCGGCAGGTGTTGGCTAATGTTCACTACCGGGTGCGTGCATGGGCGTGACGACGAATTGACCGTCTCCCAGATCCAGCAATGCGTATTACCTTACTAACAGGCGGATACCCGTGAAACAATATTCCCTTTTTACTACAAATAATTGGAAGCTAAAGACTAGACCAGTTATCACGGGAGCTGCTTTGCAATAGATAGGTTATCCGTAGTGTGAGAATTCTGGTATTTTTCATCGTGTCACAGATGTAGAAACAATCTATGTTTTGAACCTATACGTCAATACCATCAGAAAAAGCGAGAAAGAGAAAGAATATAAGACACGAGGTAAGAAAAAGGATAAGAAAAAGACAGAAGATGAAAAAGATTGCAAAAGAGAGAGAAGATAAGAAAAATAATGAGAAAGAGAGAAAAGGTAAGAAAGGTAATGAGAAAGAGACAGGAGGTAAGGAATATATTGAAAAGGAGAGAAAAGGTAAGAAAGAGAATCAGAAAGAGAGAGAAGGTAATAAAATAATGAGAATTAGAGAGGTTGATGAAAAGAATTAGGGAAAAAGAAACGAGGAAAAACGTGAGAAAAAGAGAAGAAAAGGAAAACAAAAAAGAAAATAAAGAGAGAAGTAAAAACGGGAACCGAAGAGAGAGGAAGACAGAGAAGGAAACAAATTAAAATGTAGTACGAAAGGAGAGTAATTAAGTGGAAGAATAGAGAAAGAGGTATGGAAAGAAAGACAGAGCGAGAGAGGAAAAACAAGGGAATGAGAAAGATGAAAAAAATAAAAAGTGATAGGGGAAACTCGGCTAATTCCGCAATACGGGTAATTCCGCAGTAGTGCATATATGATTTTACTGCGGCTTTACAATAGCGTGAACGTAAGTTTTGAGAGGCTGTAAACAGGACGCATGTCCTCTGCAGTGCTATAGAAAAAAATCAAGGATATTGGTCGACACCTCTGTCGAAAATACAGTGAAACATCGGAAGTTGGCTGTTTTTCGTGTTTTGCTGCACAGCTGTGAAGAAATTGAGCATTGTTACACATAAATTATTCCTTTTATGTTACTTTCATAATGTATTTCATAATTATTTACTACTGCGGAATTAGCCAAGTCCTATTGCGGATTTATCCGCACTGTTGCGGAATTACCCGAGTTGTTCTTTTTCAACTGTAATGTATGTACAACTAAATATATTTGCATTTTAAGAGGTATCTTTACCTCATTTGGTAATGAAAGGTTTCGTCCATGTCTACATACCTTGATAATATTTTTCAATAAACATTTTGATAAAATATGATAGATTTACTTCTTAATATTGAGGAATTAGCCGAGTCTCCCCTAGGATGAAGTAAAAAGGATAAAGTTAAGAAAGAGAGAGAATAATGGCAAAAGAGAATAATATAGTTGATTAAAGTATTGAGGAAAGGAAGAAAGAAATGAGAAAGGAAAGGAAGAAGAAATAGATAACGTAAGTAGGAAATGAACAGGGAGAGAAAGGGAAAGAATGAGAGAGTATGAAATAAAGAGAGGACGAAAGGAATAGGTAAAAGGAAAAAGGGAAGAAGAGAAAATAAAAAAAGAAGAAAATAAAATGGCAAGGATAGAAAATGGAAGAGAGAAAAATAAAGAGAAAGGAAATAAAAGACGATTGAGGAAAGAAAAAGAAAAGAACAGCAAGAAAGAGAACACCAGATGAAGACAGGCAAATTAGGAGATAAATAAAGCGAAATGTAGAAAGAAAAAAAAGAATAAATAAGGAAGGAAGAAAAGAAAAGAATAGTCTACAAGAAGAAATATAAAAAGAGAGAGAGAAAAGAAATTGAGGTGAAACGGAGAAGAGGAGAAAACTACATAAACATAGAAAAGGCGAAGAATATTCAAAGAAACAAAATTATATTACACAAAGATAAAAATGCGAGGTGAAGGGTATAGAGAAGGATGAACGGGAAGGAAATTATTACGTCAGTAAAAGGAAAAGGTGCCGTATTACCACAGTCTAGTATACACAGTCACGAAGCTTGAGTTTATGGGGGTACTAGGAACAATAGACTGTGCAGGTACTATTTCGCATTGTCTGTGATGAGACGATAGTAGCGATCCTAGTGGTTAGCAACTATCTATGGATGCATATTTACTACGTATTGAGCTTCGTGACTGTATATACTAGATAGACTGTGGTATTACATTGAAATCGATTTTTGCATTTTGTAGGTTACGTTCTCTATATAGACCTAACAATATCAAACGCAAAACTTAACAAATATTCTTTGTACCGTTTAAACCTGAGCTGTAAATACAATTTCATGCATACACAATGTACGAGAACAATAATGAAAATAAAAATCAGTGCAATATATTACAAGAATATGATCAGCACCGATTTTAAATGTAGTCTATAAGATTTGTGACACGATTTAGTACAAGAAACAATATCCATCCTTCCTCACCGATTTAGATAAAGTGCTGGCCGCCGAAGGCTAATAATTTACAAGCCATTTGTAAGCGCAAGACGTCGGTTGACTTCCCGATAAAATAGCAGCTTTAACACAAGTTAAAATATTGCATACTAATTGAGACCTTTAGATCTCGTCTTGACGAGATAGTAGAGATTTGTTTTGATGCCACAGACTTGATAATGCCTACTGGTCAGGTTTTACCAGTTTTTCTGTTGTTTCGAATATTATTTATACCCACATTTTGATATTCTTGGTAACATTTATGATAAAAAATCGAGTTTTGGCGAGATTTCAACCAGGAGATGACGCAGTTACATCGTAATTACGTTGAATCTTTTTCTACCCAGGTTAACATATTTCAGCTAACTCCGATCTTGACTACATACAGAGATAGGCCCGCTCACAATTACCCCACTGTCAATGTATTACACTGAAATATAACATTTTATTTAATAACTGTTTTCTTCTGACACGTGTTCCTGAACAGGTTCTAAATGTGATTTCATATTAAATTGCAATGTTTCCATCACCCATAGCTAGTATAAATTTGGAATTCTATAAAGCCCCTACGATTGCTGCGAGTTCTAGACATTTTCACGAGTCGTCGATATTTGAGCCGTTGAGCAGAAATGGTGTAATTCAAAAATGGATAATGAGGGTTAAATACAGCGCAAAGTAGCAATTAATAGTCAATTTATTTAAATTATTAGTAGTCAGTGGATAGCAAGAAGGACATATTAATTGCTACTTTGCACTGTATTTTACAGAATTTTTACTTTAAACCTCATTGCCCAATTTTCACTTACACCACTTTTGCTCTGAACGGCTCATTTAATAGAAACATCCTAGTCATACTGAAGTACATATTCATCTATAAATAGTAGAAAGACTGAAAGCTGACAGTATAAAATCTTATAAGAATGTGACATGTTTTGATCCAGAAAACTATAAACCAGATATGGGCATTCCTATACATTTGCACTACGTGCTCCGAGAGAAAACGTTTGTGTCCACTGTTCTGAAGATTGCCTATCTCTAGGCGCTCTAGGCTTTCTTGTCTCGCCGAAGTCAGTGATAGATAAACATCTACTGCAGCACTTAAAAGAGAACTAAATTAGAGCTTTTGTGAGCTACACCCCTGATTACATACACATGTACATTATATTATACAGAGTATTTTAAAAATACGGGGCAGGTATGTGTTTCCCACATGTAGACAATCAAAATAGTTCATTACAACATGTGTCCGGAAATGCTTTATTTCCGAGTTATGGCCTTCACAACATTGAAATTCTCCGGAACCATACCTCATGTTTTAGAAGACACTCCACTGATCAATCGTTAACACATTCACTTCTTGCCTGATGGCGCTCCTGCACACTTCAGTCGTACGGCTCGCCGGTACTTGGATCGAAGGTTTCCTGATCGATGGATAGGTAGAGGTGGCCCAATTGCTTGGCCTCCACGCTCACCTGATCTGAACCCTCTCGATTTCTACTTGTGGGGCCATTTAAAATCATTGGTTTATTCGTCTCCGGTGCCTGATTTGGAATCCCTTCGGAATCGAATTGTGGCATGTTCTGAGGACATACGCAATACTCGTGGAGTTTGGGATCGTTTTCGCAGGTCAATGAGACATCGATGTGAGGTCTGTATTCACGCAGGAGGTGGACATTTTGAACATCTTCTGTAGTGACAACGACCCGCGGAAAGAAAAACGTTCCGGTGAATTTCAATGTTGTGAAGGCCATAACTCGGAAATGAAGCATTTCCGGACACATGTTGTAATGAACTATTTTGATTATCTACATGTGGAAAATACATACCTGAAATTATACCTCGTAGTTTTGAAACACCCTGTATATATATATATATATATATATATATATATATATATATATATATATATATATAGGCCATTCCCAATGTAACATATAAAAGAGAACAACCACTAGGATCTCCACTGTTGAAAACGAATTGTTCGGTAACGAATGCTAGATGGAAGTACTGCTGCAAGCTATTGATGTTTGTTTAGTGAGTTATTTACGACGTAATAGCAATTGATGGTAATATTGTGAGTTACTATTCAAGAGATTCCTTTGCGATTGTCTTGTGGACCCCATGACGGAAATCGGTAGCACAGCTAGAGACAGTTGAATACCGTCTAAAGGTAAGGAAATAAAACGACTTTAGTGTTTATACAGCTCCGTTAGCCGACAGGTTACAGTATCGACTCACGACGCTGGTAACCCAGGTTCGAATTCAGGCGTGTCAAGGGAAATTTGTGATGAATTACAGTGTTTGGTGGTACGACTTCACGGAATACTCCGTGTATCACAGCGGCATTCCACCATTACTCTATTAATAGTTATCATCATCATTATCATCATGCAGTTTCCCTCCCATGGTGAAACGAGGACAATGCCCGCGGCAGTAAAAAAACAATTCGTCGCGTAGCTTATAAGTGGAGATGCTCTATTAGGTTATATAATTTTATATTATATTATATTATATTATGTTATGTTATATATTATATTATATTATATTATATTATATTATATTATATTATATTATACAGGGCTTTCAATTCAAAACTTCCGTGTGTAAATAACTAATTATTTAAATTGAATTCAATTTAAACAAAAAACACGTCAATTTAGATATCGAGGGGGAAGTCTGAAATCAGGCTTAAATGCATTTTAGATTTCATCCCCCCCCCCAGTCTCCACCACTTTCAAATTTCAAATAGCACCCCTATATTTTTATACTTAAATATGAAAGAGTATTCAATTGTTTATAAAGTTCATTATTTGTCTTCCCATCTTTTGTTTTCTGTTGTCGCCAGGCAACCTGGATTGTTGTTATTGTTGATCAGAGCTGAAGAGAATAAAGCTACAAAAACTTATTGAGCATTTCATGTAATATTTTGTTTGTACATTAAATTATTTTTAAAATGTTGTATACCCTTCAAGAGAGAACATAAATCATCCTTATTGATTAAATTTAGGAAATTACACAAAATAAGTCGTGTTTCTAACCACCAATCAACTGATAATAACAAAAACATAGGTTGCTAGACGATGATAGATAATATAAGATGCGAAAACAAATGAATGTGGTGTATAAACAATTGAATGCTCTTTCATATTTAAGTATAAAAATATAGGGGTGCCATTTGAAATTTCAATGTGGGGATGATGTTGGGAGGGGGGATGAAATCTAAAATGCATTTAAGCCTGATTTCAGACTTCCTCCTCAATATCTAAATTGCCGTGTTTATTTTTTGTTCAAATTGAATTCAATTTAAATAATTATTTATTTAGGCTCGGAAGTTTTGAAATGAAAGCCCTGTATATCATATTATATTATAACTATATTATATGCAAGAACTAGGTATCTCGAAATTTACGTTTTTTAGTTATCTCTATTATAGGATAGCAAAAATCGCACAGAATGTAATGCAAGAACTAGATAACTGATCGAACGATACCAGCGACATTTATTTTTCAATGTAACAAATAGGCAAAAGAAAACGAGACGTATTCCTTAGTGCAATATGTAAGTAAATAGGCAATATCTCAAAATAGGAAAAATCAAGTTACCTAGTTCTTGCATTCAGGTGACAATATTATATTATATTATATTATATTATATTATATTATATTATATTATATTATATTATGTTATGCCATGTCATGTCATGTTATGTTAAATGTTATATTATGTTCTATTATATTATATTATATTATATTATATTATATTATATTATATTATATTATATTATATTGCATACATAAATATCCTGCTATGAAAACTTAGAAATATTTTGTAATATAGATAAAGACTTTACAAGAAAAAAATATAGGTCTTGAGGTTTAACACCTGTGTCTTACCCCAGTGAAGGATGTCTCTAAGTCCCCTACTAAATATGGATTGCTTTCAAAGAGCAACTGCTCTGGCACTGCGCTCATGAAATTCATTTCCGCGGCAGTAATTCCATTTTCATTTCGTTAGTGCTTCCTCCAATATTTTTGTTGTGTTGAGAATATTAATTCCGGTGTCAGTTGTATTTATAAACAGGTATGAGAAAAGATGAAGGGTTATAAAGGGAAACAAGATTATTGAGGTAGATGCCAGAGCTATCTGAAATTCTAATTACGAACACAGATGTATGGTGGGAACAGTCCTTTCTGTTTTCTCAAAGAAAAGAAGCAGGTAGGCATCAGATCTCGTTTGTTATCTCCCAATCATAACCTTGGAGATATCTCTATGCCCAGAGATTTAAATATGGAATCCTATACCTGACAGTTTCAATTATTTTCAACAACGAAAAAGACGTAACAAAAAAGTCGTTCCATTCTTTAGGTCCCTCTGTTCGTTTTAAACTGCGGAGTAAAGAGTTGTTCAGCTGTACTGAAGTAGGCCTATGTAGGTACAGTATTTAAACCGTGGTTTTAACTGCGTTTAATACTTCAGAATCCAGTGATCTTTTGCACTATTTCAGACACAGTACTGGAGATTTTGATGTATGTATCTTGTTTACGTGGTGTTTTGATCAGCTTAAGGGGTTAAGTATAGCTTACAGTAGTAAAATTTTGGAAATATTCAATATTTTTTTCCTTCAGTACTGTATCTTGTACAATAATTAAAATTAGTTTGTGCAAAACGCTGTCCTTCTGCTTTATGAAAAAAATATTTTTACGATTTAAAAAAATTATTTACATTTTTGTTTTCAAAATTCAGTTCACTGTGCAGTGATGGTGCGTTTCCCACATAACTAAAAAACTATCCAACATTCTGTGATGAAATTTTTTGTGTCTATTTATGTATGTCATATCTACAATATGATGCAAGATCACTTCTTTACCTTTGATAGATTTTTTTTTCATGTTGAAGGTGGTGTTGACCAATAAGCAGGGATAAAATTAATTGTTTGGGTATATGAGGCCGTGTTTTGCTTATTTTTATTTTAGTAGGTTATTTTACGACGCTTTATCAACAGCCCAGGTTATTTAGCGTCTGAATGAGATGGTGATAATGCCGGTGAAATGAGTCCGGAGTCCAACACCGAAAGTTACCCAGCATTTGCTCATATTGGGTTGAGAGAAAACCCCGGAAAAAACCTCAACCAGATAACTTGCCCCGACCGGGAATTGAACCCGGGCCACCTGGTTTCGCAGCTAGGCATGCTAACCGTTACTCCACAGGTGTGGACCTCTTTTGCTTATCAAAATGGTAAATAGTGTTAATAACAATAATACATTTTTATTATTATGATAAACGTTTTCGGCATGAAATGCCATCATCAGATCATTCAATTCATTCAATTAAACATGCTTAATACTTAGAACAACATGGCGTAAATGCGGTAATACAAAGTGACAATCATGGTTACATTATTAGCTGTTTGACAGTGATCATTAATGTTTTGTTATATCCTGCTGTACAAAATATTGAATTGAGATGGATGTCAAATAGAACAATAGCTTAATATGTGTGTTAAAATTTAAGTTAAAAGGTAAAATATTTAAAATGAATAAAATCGACGTGAATACAAAGTTGGTAGTATAAAATTCTTCACTCGAGAAGTGACATCTTCCCTCTGAAGAATTATTTAGTATGTACAGTAATGGAGGAAAAAAATGTTGAATATTTCCAAAAATTTTACTGCTGTAAGCTGTACCTAACTCCTTAATGCTTCTTGCAAATATCTACTATTGGTCCGAAACACTCATGTTAAGCCTAGATAAGGACGGAAGTGGTGATATATTTCATTTCTTGAACTAATAAAGGGGAAGAAGTTTGGCATTCACTCATAGTTTTCTGCCTAAGAGCAGGTCTCTCACTGCAAACCTGAATTCTCCAGTCTTCCCTATTTTCCATCTTCCTTAGTCTCCGCATACGATTCATATATCTTAATATTGTCAATCATCTGATATCTTCTTTTTCCCCAAATTTTTCTCCCAACATTCCTTTCAGTGCATAGAAAATATAAAAAAATATGCCTGTGATTATTTTCAGATTATAAAACATATTAATTCATGACATACAGCAGTTTAATTGTTAAGATAGCGTTATGTGATCGAAGTTCAGGGACAACATTTTATTTTTACTTTAATTTTTATTGTACCCACCCCTTCTACTAATGAAGTTCAACCGTCCTCCACACAGATCTAAGACCGCATATACAGTCATATTAGCCTTACGGTCATAGTAAACAGTACGTTCCAAAAATGTATTCGCGTTTTCCAGTGACGAAAGAGCTTTCAATATTGAATCATTTTCGCACAGGTACTGTCGTCCATTTGCCTACGTCGTATCCCGGTTTCCCCCACCAGATTTTATTCGCCAGCTAGTGGCTGGGCTGTCTTAGCTCTTTTCTGAGAACATTAATTTCTGTTAGGAATTGGACGTCTACGTAATATTATAAAACTGTTTAAAATAACTTAAATAAAAGGGCCTCGTTAAGTAATTAACTGTCATGTGATTTCCACCCTTTCTACGACCCTACGTCATAACCACTTGGACGGACAGTAGATAGTATGTCTGAGTAATTTTATTTTTCGGATCGGGCAGAAGTGAAGATTGAATTTACAGTACGTAAGGTACTCTTTTAGAGAGTAGGTACAGAATTATTTCAACATGAGTTTCTAGTACGAAGGACGAAACTGGTAATTGGGATTAGGTACAATAGTCTATAGTGCGATAATATGCACATTAGAACTGAAGCCTGTATCGAAATGAACGGCCAATATTTAAAAAAATGTGTTTAAATATTCATATTATGATTATTTTTCAATTTAACTTCATTTTCTATATTGTACGCTAATGTGCTATAGACAGTATAATATACAATGCATAATGAATACGTCCAAAAGATAGCTCAGTTCATGAGTATTTACGTAAATGGATGAACTACTTTTCTTCCCTCCTATACCTAGTAAAGTGATTTGTTTGTATTTTACGCCAGTATCATCGAACTCCAGTCGTGGAAGGAGGTAGCAAACGGCGTTGATCCAGAGGTATAGCCAAGTTAATATTAAAAATGTTAGTAAAAATGAAATGATGTCCCTGTATTTCACATGAGTAATTGAGTGAAAATTATTGGAAGAAGCTTGCAAATAGACCCACGTATGTAAATATGTCAGTTATAATTTTTATTTCCTTCTTTGTCTACAGTGACCGCGGAGCGTTATAGGACAAGCACAAGACAAGGAACAAATATCCAATCTCGTAGAATGGAGATCTATCTCCGTCCATATCAGGAACGAACCACCGAACGTTTGATTGGGAAGCCCGTACGCTATCTACATAGTCACAGCGGATGACATAAATTTTTAACTGGGCTAAATACACTAATTGAGTCCAGTTTTTAGGGTTATATTGACGTAGCAGCCCCAGGACTACGAGGTGAACTAAAAAGCAAAACAGGTCTCCTCCATTTATAATGTAAATCACATTCAACTGCCACAGGACACCGCTCTAAAATCCTTTCATTTATTAATTTACCCTTTAAATTCTTTATACACAAAACAGATCGTTAT
The DNA here is from genome assembly GCF_040183065.1 of Periplaneta americana. Taxonomy (NCBI): domain Eukaryota; kingdom Metazoa; phylum Arthropoda; class Insecta; order Blattodea; family Blattidae; genus Periplaneta; species Periplaneta americana. The sequence continues at coordinate 120,779,124 of NC_091125.1, read as the reverse complement.
CAAAGGCATAGATAGAAGGCCAACTTCCGAAATATTCGGGCACACCTGCGGCGCGGGAATTCAAGAATTGGGTCAGAGTGGAAGCGCCGACCTACTTCCCGGCCATGAATCATGTGATCGAGTGTGATGACAGCACAGAGATGTAGGACCACGCGTCTGTCTGGCCGCGACCCGGGCCGTACGTCATCCCCCTGACAACCACGCAGGGGTGCAATGCAACCCAACAGTCCAGCGGTACGCGAGCAAACAAACCTGTCTAAATCCTGAGAATGTAAAGGCACAAGTAACCCAAGTCATAATTTCTTTTCTCCATTTCTTTTTATTACTTTCTACTTCATTTATTTCATTTCTTTCTTAATTGTCTTTGCTTTCTTACTTTGTTTCTATGTTTTTCTTTTTTTTTCTCTCTTCTCCTTTTCAATTTCTTTCCCTTCTATGCAGGGGCGACTTTCGAAGAGGGGCTGCGGAGCTGCAGCACCCCCCCGACATTTGTGGCTCTTGTCTCGTTTTATGTTGTGAAATACATTTATTATACAGCCTCTATTTAGCGGCTCGAATTTTTTTTATAAAATTTCGCTCTCACTGACATGCACGCAATCGTTAGTGAAGTCACTTCCTCCCCTGGTGCTGCCAGAGCGAAACCAGAGATAAGGACTATAGGATGAAGTCACTTCCTCCCCTGGAGCTGCCAGTCTCGTCTCGGATGCTTTGCGCGTTAGTTTTACCCCACCCCCTGCTGTCCCTTGCCAATAATCCAGAGTTTCCAGGCGCTGCAAAATTTGCAGCAGTTTGTCAGTAGCGCGTAGTTTTAAATACATTTTCTTTAATGTTGTGAGTATAACAAGTGCAACAATGTTTAATTCTGTACAATATTTACAGTCTATTCAGTTCAGTACCTTAACAATTCAGGAGAAATGTGGATTTAAGTGTCCATCAGTTGAATCTCATAATGGAAAGAGCCGCTAAACAAAATACAAAGGCTCGCATATATTTTTTTTCTGATTTAGTCCCTGCTTTCTTCTCTCGATCTTCTCACAGTTTGTATTAGATTAATGTGTTTCAAAGACAATTCCATCAGCTGAGGCAACAAGATGGAGTTTTAAAATAAGAACAGTAAATGTTGTTCATGAGAAGAAGGAGCCATTGCTAGAATGTTTTCAAACCATAATGGAATCTGAAACATCTAACAACATCACAATAAATGAGGCAAGCACGGAACAGTGCACAGTTGAGCAGCGAGATCTGTGAAAATGAAAACCATAAAAAGCGTCGTAAGGTCGAAGGGATTCAGACAAGGGTTGCGGCAGCCAAGGAAGTGTGTGACCTCATTATCACACAAGCTAACACCCGATTCCAGTTCATAGACCATCTGATATTAGATCATCTGATATTATCTTCTCTTCTGTGTCAAGAAAAATTTGAATGCTATAAAAGCTCATTTTCTGAAAATGACCTAAATGTATGTGTTAAGCTTTTTCCAATGTTCGATAAAGACAAACTAAAAACGGAACTCACTGTGTTGTATCAGAGACATGAATTCAGAAATATCAGTGACGCAGTCAAGCTCTTGCAGTTTCTTCTATCTGAGAACTTGCAGGCCTCTTTTTCAGAAGTTGTGAAACTACTACGCATAGCTATCACCATACCAATGACAACTTCCGAACCAGAACGTTACTTTTCGTGTTTGAAGAGAGTAAAATCCTATCTTAGAAATACGATGAGAGAAGCGGCCGCATTGGCTATGTTTTCCATTGTAAAGATTATGTTAAACGACATACCGGATTTTAATAAGAAGATGATTCAAAAGTTTGCAACCTACAAAACAAGGCGCATGGAACTAATCTTTAAATAAAATAAGTTGCTTGGTTTATTTTTGTATGCAGCCCCCCCCCCCCTTAATTCAACACCCACGAGCCGCCACTGCTTTTATGTCTTTTTGTCTAGCTCTAAACTACATTTCTTCATATCATACTTATTTCTCCGTTTCTTTCTTTTTTTTTATTTATTTTGATCTTCCCTCTTTTCTTGCTTCCCCTCCCTTCTTGACTTATTCCTTTCACTTTTCCTTTGCACTCTTTCTCATTCTTCCATTCTTTCCTTCCTCCTTTGTTCACTATTCTCTTCGTCCCTTTTCTCATCCATTCTTTCATTTTCGGTGTTTTATCCCTTTCCTTCTACTTAATGACTCACTAATAAATTATCATTAATATATTTTTATTTAATTCATTGATTTGTTAACGAAATCTAACCGAAGGTCAAAAGAATTAGGGTACAAAACCCTTGTTCGCCCAATTATGGAATATGGAGTAGTAGATTGGGATCCGTACAGACAAAATCAAGTCGATTCAATAGGAAAGGTTCAACGCAAGGCAGGAAAATATGTCAAAATGGGAAAGGGACATGGTGAAGAGATAGTAAAAGACTTTTAAGGTGGGAATTTCTCAAATCAAGGAGACGAAAAACCAGACTCACCGTATTGTTTAAGGCACAAATGGGACACAAAGCATGGCCCGACATCAATGCTAGATTAGTAACACCATCATACTTAGGCAGGACTGATCGTTTTAGGAAGTTTAAATGCAGAAAACAAAGAACGGACGAGGCAAAATTTTCCTTTGTTAACCGCACAATAATAGACTGGAACAGCTTACCTGCGGCAATCTTTCAGGGTGGTTCTCTCAAAATCAATACATTTAAGGAAAATGTTGAGAAATTAGACTGAAAACGTAATTGTAGGCTCAGTGTAATTATCTAAGTTGTGTCGTGTAATTAATTAAGTTGATATGTAGTTAATTATGATGATATGTAATTGAGTTGATATGTAAACAAATTAAGGTGATATGTAATTAATTAAGATATGTAATTAAGTTGATATGTAATTACTTAAGTTGGTATTAGTTAGGTGAAATAAAAGTACTTATAAGTTAGGTTTATTTTTGCTCATTATAGGCGTTATTATATCACAGATTTTATTTATAGTCCTAGGTTTATTGCATCTTATTTATTTACAGTTAGAAGTAAATTTACGTTTATTTTATTTTTATTGCTGTAATTATTGTATAATTGTAATGGTATTATTGTATATTATACAGGGTGTTTCAAAAATACGGGGCATAATTTCAGGTATGTATTTCCCACATGTAGACAATCAAAATAGTTCATTACAACATGTGTCCGGAAATGCTTCACTTCCGAGTTATGGCCTTCACAACATTGAAATTCACCGGAACGTTTTTCTTTCCGCAGGTCGTTGCCGTCAAAGGAGACATTAAGAGGCCACTCTGACAGTTCATTCCGAGGCGAAGGTTACATTCAGTGTTGTGTAGGCGTTAGACTGTGCGACATGTATTCAAATCAAGAGCTGGCAGAGATACACTTCATGTACGGTAAGGCGGACGGCAATGCTGCGCTGGCTCGTCGTTTGTACCAGGAGAGGTACCCACAGCGACAATGTCCAGATCGGAAGACATTTGTACGTCTCCATTACTGTCTGTGCGAGTATGGAAAATTTAACTCTCCTGGTTTGGGAAGGGGACGACCAAGATCTACAACTCCAGAAGTACAGAAGTACACCTGATCTGAACCCTCTCGATTTCTACTTGCGGGGCCATTTAAAATCATTGGTTTATTCGTCTCCGGTGCCTGATTTGGAATCCCTTCGGAATCGAATTGTGGCATGTTCTGAGGACATACGCAATACTCCTGGAGTTTGGGATCGTGTTCGCAGGTCAATGAAACATCGATGTGAGGTCTGTATTCAAGCAGGAGGTGGACATTTTGAACATCTTCTGTAATGACAACGACCTGCGGAAAGAAAAACGTTCCGGTGAATTTCAATGTTGTGTAGGCCATAACTCGGAAATGAAGCATTTCCGGACACATGTTGTAATGAACTATTTTGATTGTGTACATGTGGGAAATACATATCTGAAATTATGCCCCGTATTTTTTAAACACTCTGTATATCACTGCCACCGAGTGTATACCCAACTGTAGTGTACATACATACATACATACATACATACATACATACATACATACAATTAAAAATTAACTTACGAACACCAAGAATGAATAAAGTCAGTAAAATTGTTTAGAAGAAGGGACTGCACGCAAACAAGACGTCCAGCAGTCACTAAAGGCTACTATATGACACAGAGCGTATTCATTCGCTGCATTTTAGCGTCTTTGGAAGCTCATCGAATAAGATAGTAGCGGATGAAGTCGCTGATGTAATGACACGTAGTGACTCTTCAGCTAAAGAAACAATCCACTTCTTTGCCCATTTTATTTTCTTTTTCTCAATTCTCCTATTTTGTTGAGTTATTTATTCTCTTAGAATTGCCGTTAGTATGGAAACTCCCGCATTCACGAATCTTTCGACATCTTTGTCTACCACGTGGTGGCTACTTTACCCGCTCATACCTATACAGGGTGATTCACGAGAATTTACCGCCACTTACGGAGCTTATTTCCGAAGATATTCTGAGCAAAAAATGCCATATAAGTAGTGTCCTAATCTCAATATTTTCAGGGCTACAATAGTATGAAATTGTTTCTAGAATACCATTATTCTTTAGTTTTAAGGGTAAAAGAATATTACAGATAAAAAATGAACTATTCAGGAGTATCATTTGTTTAATTAGCTGGTATTATGCAGCTAAAAATGTGTTGTGAATTCCATAGTTGCTTCGTTCAGAATTTTTTTTAACTACAAAATTGCATTTTCTGACGCATTTATCAAACAATTTTTACAAATCACGTCGCTCTTGTAAATTATTCAAGACTGTAAATTAGAATGCATAATTGAACTGTAAAGAATCAAGTTCCTAAAGTCGTATGATTGGTAATAATTTTTGTGGTAAGTGCGTAAGAATTATGTAATTTTTAGTTAAAAATTTAAAAACAAAATATATACAAAGCAATTAACAACATATTTTTAGCTTCAGAACACTAGCCAATTAAAGAAATGATACTTCTGAATAGTTTCTTCTCTATTTGTAATATTTTTTAGTCTTAAAACTAAAGAAAAAAGACATTTTACTAACAAATTCAAATTAGTTTAACTCTGAAAATATTGAGATTAGGATATATGTTTAGCCTATATGGCATTTCTTGCTCAGAATGTCTTCGAAAATAAGCTCCGTAAGTGACGGTAAATGCTCGTGAATCACCCTATATGTAACACGTAACGACCAATAGTACAGACGACCGAAGTAGCCAGCGACCAGTGAATAAAACACATCAGAGTTCAACTTCGGTCGTTCTCGTTTCTGGGTGGCGAATTTGTTCACTAAGCCTTACTATACGGAGCGAATTTACACAGTTACACTCAAAGTAGCCAGCGAACAGCGGACGAATATGCCCTGTGTCACATACCCTTAACAAGCAATACTTTCGAAATTGCAACTTGTAGTTCACTCAAAATATAACAATTTCATATCTTGTAGGCATCACAGGACTTCCTCACGAAAACAAGGTTAATATACTGCGTACAATGTGAGAGTAAAGCCTTGGTTTTTCTGAACCGACGCATGCGAGATGCGAGGCCCGCCTCGCACAAATCCAGATACGCAGACCTCGCATCTCGCAGTTATAGAAACCACTCACTATCTCTCGTGTAGTCCGGATTTGTGCGAGGCGGCCTCGCACCTCGCATCTCGCATGCGTGGGTTCAGAAAAACCAAGGCTTTACCAGCCACCCTGTCGGCTCTGTTTCCTTCGCATTTCGGTAGTGATTTGTCAGCGGGTGGAGACGGACAGCTGTTTTCATCCCTCGTAGCGCTGGGGGGTCGCGGAGCGGTATGGCTGTTTGATTACCGTTCGATTGGATCAAATCACGAAATTAATCAAGAAGAGGCAGCTGCTTTGTAACTTGATGACCGAGAAATATGGATTGTGTGCGCGGAGCATCACCTTGCGCACAATGCCAGGTCTTCCGCACTCTGTGAAGCTAGACTGGCTAGACTGTCACACAAACCTTCTGCAAGTGTCAATATATTTTAACGGGCGCCTTGAACTAAACATCATATTCATAATACTGGGTGTTCATTTCAAAATGTGTCATGACGTTACAGTTGTTGCGTCACCGATTTGAAGCGAGTTTCAGCTTATATGTCAGAGAAGTTGCCTATTATTTAAGGCGTTCTTCAATTTGAGCTTGAGAACGTGTACGGTATAACTTGAACGTCGTAGCAACAGATGGCGGTCTGTACGGTCTGTGTGCTACCATAACCTCTTTCGAACTGTGTTTTGCGCCGGCAAGTCGTACGCAGGGTATTTGTTATCATCGGTTGCGTACGGTAACATTCCACAACACAAATCAAATGCTCCGTATCCATGTTGACCGTCGAAGTTAATGTCAACAAATACGTAAGTAATCGTCTTAACCCTCTCCCCATATCCCGAGAGTACGTATTTCCAAACAGTTCACATTCCTGCCACTACCGGCGTTAGCGTACGTATCGGTACGTACTCTTCAGAATGAATGCCGTACTTGCTAGGCAACTTCTCTGCCTCACAGGTTATACACCTCTGCGGAAGTGTAGGAAGATTGAATTCTCTAGGCTCATCGGCTAGCCACATGACGGCATACAGCGAGCCATGACACATTTTGAACTGAACACCCAGTATAAGGAATCACGTGGTAATTAAGCAATTATGGAGTAAGAATGCATGAAAAATTAAAGTACTCTGAGAAAATCTGACACTTAGCTATCCTTTCTTTCTCCCTCTCTCACGCTCATTCTCTCTCTCTCTCTCTTACTTATTTTTTCTTATTCGGTGTTCTTCATTTCTTACATTTCACTTTTCTTTACATACGTTTCTCTATCTGCTTTTTTTTTTTTTTTTTTTTTCAATTTTCCTCTCTTCTTCGGAGTGCACGTTGATTATCTTGCTCTGTAACGACGAATGTAAACGAAACTCCATCTACGGTCACTTATGTAAATCAGTGGCGGCTCCCGCATATTTCTTAAGAGGAGGAAAGAAGTTAACTGCACAAAATGACACCTTGTTGAATGAAACATGCTACAAATTAGCCTATATGCATACATGTAAGACCAGATAGTGTTCGGGTTGCCTTCCCTTTCGTATAGCAATTAATCTGTTCTTGTAAACTGAGTTTCCTAAATAATTGTCGAAAATATAATATGTTTTCACTTCCATTCATTGTTGAATAATTGCACAAATTAACCATTACAAGGAAATTCACAACCTCGCAGCATTTTCGCCCACACTACAGCATCATACGCGTTGGAAGAGATCAGCTACTAACACGTAACCAGAACCGTTTTACGGAAGTGAGAATGGAAAATAATCTGTTAGGAAAGCGAGAACACTGCACCCACCCACGTGATCTGTGTTGCCACATGTACATTTTACATGTTCACTATCACATGCTTTTGAAGAATGTCAGTTCTTGTAAAGTCATACTACCATTATTTTTCAAAGCTACCATTGCCCGATTATTTTTTTATGTTAAAAATAATTTAGTTTGGAGTACTTTCAATTTCAAATATATTTGTACAAAACTGACAATATGGATGTTGTCCTGTATAGTAGACAATGAATTGGAAGTGAATTTCAGTGGCCAAAATGATCTACGATACTAACGTAGAACCACGCCCTCTTTGTTTTATACAGACCCGACTTTAACTTTCAAATATCCTCGAAAGTTTCAAATCATGAATAGTACCCTATACATATAAAGTGTAATGAATAATATATTTTCATTTATAATTTTAAAAATGTTTATATGGTGTCTTGTAACTTTGCGTTAAAACTGTTTTATTGTGCCTCCTACAAGATATGTTACACTGGTTGAATGTAGCCTCGTTAGATGGCAGCGGTAGCGAGCTTTCTGCACGACCAGTCGGTTTCTATTTCCCGCCCATGCGCTGATTCAGAGGAGGATCTCCTCCCTCTCCGTTCATTTACTTGCTTTAAAGCTCTGCTTCTTTCTCTGGTCGCTAGTGCGCTGTTGTCTATGTGTGTTAACTGCAGTAAAGGAGGAAAGGATTGGCTTTCCTCCACACAAACAAACTCGCACCCTTCTCACAGTTTTCTACAGCACATGAGCGCGTGTCGTTTAAAACTCGATCAACTAAGGTTTACTTATAGCTCTGAACTTAAGAATTATCGAATCTTCCTCGAATTTTATGGCACATATTTTATTTGGTATTTACTTTCAGAAGAAGAAAATGTGAGGAGGACGTTCCTCCCTTCCCTCCCCCGAGGAACCGCCACTGATGTAAATAAATTAATCTGTGATGTAAGATCAGCACTAAACCCAGTTCACATAATCTTTAGATATTAAATGTTGTGCAATATAAATGGATATTACGTAATTCAATTCATTTCCCGATCTTACAGTATGCCAAAATTGAACTCCAGAGTGATATTTATGCAACCAAGCCTTAGTGGGATAAATCTCATTTCCAAGACTGCATTATAGGTGGTCGGAGATCCTTCCAATTTTTAGCTGGTTTATTTCACATTACGTAATAACTCTTGCTCCAGCCCAGCGTGCAGCAGCCACATCTGCATGATAACGCAAGGGAGGGGTGACATATGTTATAATAAAGTGACGGCTCCAAGTCACTCCCGTTTTATTGGCTGTAACGTCTCTTTCCGTGCGATACGATGCGATACACCGAAGCCACACGCATTCAGAGAAATCACTGGCTCAACAACAAACATTACTAAATAACCATTACTCCAACATGGAGACTGTATATGTTAAAGCACTCATAAATTTATTCACAATAAGCGCTTCGAAGCATTAACGGCTTATTTTTACGAGAAAATAAAATCTTCAGGTCAGGTGAAATAAAAAAAATAAATGTATATTCCAGGGATGGGTAAAGCCTAGTAAACTTGTAAACCTTCCTCGCGTAGCTACAATTTAGGTCTATGTGTACTCATACTTCACAACTGTGTGTAAACTTTTTTACAATAGTTGTACAGTAATTTATTATTATTATTATTATTATTATTATTATTACTATTATTATTGTTATTTAATGTCTCAGTAAATTAAGCACAAAAAGTATGGATTCTTATTACGTAGGCCAGTGTTTCTCAAACTTTTCTGAAGTCCGGACCACTTTTTTAAGTCAGAACAGTTCCGCGGACCACCTTACACTTTTTCCCTTCGAAGGCAAATTTATCATTTATGTAGCATATTTTAATACCAGTATACTTACATTTTAATGTAGAAATAATTAATTAAAATGAATTTAATTCAATTAATTTTATATTAGTATTAACTAATTAAGTTAATGTTAATAGAAGAAAATTTCTTATATCTTCATTTTCAAAAACAGAAATAAGAAAAATTAATGCAGAAACATGCCCGATTTTCAACAAGTAAAGATGCAATTTTGCATGTTCTATTTTTTTTATTTTATTGGGTTATTTTATGTCGCTGTATCAACATCTAAGTTATTTAGCGTCTGAATAAAATGAAGGTGATAATGCCGGTGGAATGAGTCCGGGGTCCAGCACCGAAAGTCACCCAGCATTGCATGTTCTATTATTGGTGTACGACATACAGTACGCGACCATTTGAATGTGCAGACTGGGTGTCAGCAAAACTATTAAGAAAGTCATAAATACATGAAAAGTTTCGGTACTTTGGTCTTGTTATGAATTCGGGTGGTTCCTAGCTGGTAACAGGCACGGCGCCAGATTTGCACGGAAAGGATGGCGAGAAACACCACGTTCATAGTACTTTAAATCCCTCTTTTGTTGCTGAGAGTAGAGTGGGAAGGCGATAGACGGGTAGGTTAAATAAATTTCATAAAATGTCAGTACTGGGAGAAAAAGTGAAAGGCGATTGCCATGTATCATTTACAAACTCTGAGATTTTCAACTATAGTGTGATACGCAATTCGACTGAATTTTATTTTTTCTTCTGTCTTTTCTGAAGGATCACAAGGGCATAACTCGAGGACCACAGGTGGTCCGCGGACCATAGTTTGAGAAACGCTGACGTAGGCTACTCTTTTTCTTTCTGCAGCAAAGTCTAGAGCCGAAAAGTTATACAAGCTTAAGCATCTTTAACATAAAATGGTTTTATAATTTCAGTCAGCAACTTATCGAAGTGTAAGTACAGAATTAATTCTGTTACATCACATTAAATTATATATTTCACAAATCACATTATATTGTATTTCACGAATATTTTCGACTTATACAAAAGTCATCTTCAGGTGACATAATAAAAGCAAACAAAATTGAACACACGTGATGGCAATACAATACAATGAGTGAACACATATACGCATTGCAAAACATGCATGCTCATTTTAAAAGAGCATAAGTGTGGCTCTATGTCACAACAGCATACAATATAATTAGTTAAAATAATCATGTAAAAATTATAATCATGTAAAAATGGCCACACTTAGATTAATTCCATGTTGTGTGACAAATGATAAACTTTGTACCAATATTTAAAATTAAGTTTAAAAATATCTAAGAGTTTAAAACGACGGAATATGTCCATATGTAATGCTAATTATTGGTATTATTTAAAACTCACGCCAAATATTAAAGCGGTAAAGAGATAAAGAATTAACATTACTGTAAATTCTACATACCAGTAATTCCTTAAAAAACATTAGATCTATGTTTTTAGTCTAGACCTTTTCACATATCAATAAAAAATGTCATGGTTCGAAGTAGACTAACTTTGCTTTGTTAGAATATATGTGGCAATGACAAAATCGTTCGTTTCAGACGGCGAAAAGAACGTTTTGCGTAAATATAAATAAGATAATATGAAACAGTTTCATGGTACTAAGGTTATTCATAAATTGAAGAGATGGATTCTAAAGTGTCCTAAGTACATTTTTAAATCTGTAACTTGCTTTATTCACGTTTTAATTGATCATTTTCAAATCTATACAGGGCGTTTCATGATTCCTATTACAAACTTCTAGACGTTGTAGACGGGACTAAGTAGATAAAGTTTTGATTAGGAACCCATGTCCGGAAATGTATCGTTCCGATGCAAAATAAATTTGAAGATTGATTCGATTTAAAGTCTCCCTCTTCACTGTACGCAAAAAAATGGGCTGAGGGCAACTTCCGCATTTTCCTGATATCGTGTATCTTCTGTTTACAATCAGTTCTACTGAGTCTGCTCAATGACTGAATCGTAACTCATGTGAAAGGCACAGAAGACACAGGATATCATGGGGACTGCAGAAGTTGCTCTCAGCCCACTTTGTTTGCGTACCGTGAAGCGGGAGATTTTAAATCGAATTATCAAAATGATTTTGCATCGAAACGATACATTTCCGGACATGAGTTCCTAATCAAAACTTTTTAATATTGCAGAACTCGCGATTAGGAATTAAACGAGTGATAGCACAGGTCGTTGCCGAGATATTACTGATATAGGTCGCGCCGCACAGCTAACTTTATATTTATCTAATTAGTCCCCTCGACAACCCCAAGAAGTTTGTAATAGGAATTATGAAACATTCTGTATATAACTGTTAAGTTTATTTAACAGACTCTCCTAAGTCTTGACTTAGTATCTGCATGTTTTTTTTTTTTTTCAAACGGATCTAAGGGCGTCAATTTTACGATAAATTTTGTCACTTTTCTCATAACTTGTCATTTGGTCTTAGGCCAGTTTGGAATCCACCTCTTCAATTGTGTTCCCGCATAATACATCCGATACTCTTGTCCCGTTGACAGAAAAATGCAGTCACTGTAGCTACAAATTAATACCACAATATAACTTCACCAAACGAACGTCTTTCTTAAATAAAATCGAAGCCAATACTTATAAAGTAAACTCTCCTTAAAGCAGTCAAATTTTTGTTAATTCGAGAATGATTAAAATCAGGAATAACTTAATTTCTTTTATAACATCGTAAGAGTTGTAACTCTATAATGTTTTAAACCAGAAATACGTATATGTTTCTTATGCAAATTACTTAAACAAGATCTTTGCTTTATTTAAATTTACCGATAGGTATATTCATGTCATTTTTCGCAGTCTTCTCCATTGTGCTCTATTTAACAGAGATGGAAAGGTCTGTAAGTCCTTAACAACACAATTATTCGGAATGGTCTGATCCAGCGCTCAGTAACAAATGCTTTACACAGGCCTACATTTTTATATCTAGGCTACGTATTAACAATTTCTCCTTAGTGCCATCTGCTGCCATTTTTACAACTTGAATAGACTATCCGCCATCTGTCGCTGCTCTACTCAACTAAGTGACGCTCATTTTCTTTCTATAAATTTTAATAAGGTATCACCACAGTTTTTCAGAATAATTCAATCCAGAACACGGCCACACACACAATATCTGTAAATCTCATAAATTAAGGTCAATAATGGACAAACTTTTCAATTGGTCACAGAAAGTTACATACTACTTTATTCTTTCCTTAAAACGCCAGCTTTAAGAACTAATTAGCTGCATTGTTTCGTATACAGCAGATTATTTTTGAACACATCTGAATACATATCGTAAGCAGCTACAAAAATACCAAAATATAATTTTTGAAATTATAGGTTACAATTGTTGCAGAATAAAAATAGACAATATCCCATGTAAATGAAATAAGATACTCCCATTACTGCATAAAAATTGCAAAAATATATTTAACAGAAAACTAGAAGAGAAACAAAACTAAAGTTCTATAAAACTATGGCAGTACCCGTGTTGACATATGGAAGTGAATCATGGATAATTAAAGAACGAGTTAAAAGTAAATTACAGGCTGCAGAGATGAGGTTTCTTCGCAGAGTAAAGGGATGTACAAGAAGGGATTTGATAAGAAATGAGGATATCCGTAAAGAATTAAATATAATTATACAACATAAACTAAAAAGTTGAAGATTATAAAGAAAAGTGGAAAGAACACCTGTCTCGAATGGATAACGAAAGAATTCCAGCACTGATGCAACAGTACCAACCTAAAGGCAAAAGAGACGTCGGACGTCTTAGGAAGAGGTGGAACTGAATGAAATGTGAAGACGGAACAGGCATTAAGCCTAAACCATGAAGTGAAGATGATGATGATGATGATGATGATGATGATATTTAACAGGGCATCAATATGCAGGATTAAAATCACATCTGGATGCAGACACTTGAATCGTTAGTAACATCGTTATTGTATAAGAATTATACGAGTAAGTTTCTGCCCAAGGACAAGTCTTTCGCTACAAACCCAGCATTCTCCAACCTTTCCTCGTTTCTGCCTTCCTCTTAGTCTTAGCATACGATCCAAAATATATATTTTCTTCTGCCTCGAACTTTTCTCCCGTTCACCACTCTTGCCAGTGTGTATCTTTCGTAGGCAGTTTCTTCTTAGCAACTGACCCAGCCAATTTCTCTTCTCTTCCTAGTCAGTTTCAGCATTATTCTTTCTTCACCAATTCTTTCGACCACAGCTTTATTCCACATTCTGTCTGTCCATTTCACTCTCCCCATTCTTTTCCATATCCACATTTCAAATTATTCTAGTCGTTTCTCTTGATTTCGTCGTAACGTCCATGTTTTTGCCCCATACAATACCACACTCCACACAGTACTTCACTAGTCTCTTCCTTAGTTCTTTTTCCAGAGGTCCGCAGAGTTCACATCTATTCTTTCACTGTGCACCCCTGGTGTGTGCTACATGACGGAGATGGAAAAGTCTATAAATTCTTAGAAACGCGATTTAAAGGCACGCAGAAAAGAAAGTCTTTTATAGTGTTGGTGGTGTGTACCCACTACTCCCTTCCAAAAACGCGCGCTGTTGCGAATGATATGTCGGTCCATAAAAAGAGTTGAGTTCATAAAATATCTAGACAAGAGGTCGGCAACTCCAGTCAACAATCAGTCCGTCCGTCCGTCTGTCTTCCTGAATTCATCTCGTCGGTTTGCCCTCTTACTAGTCGCGCGGGTGGGAGCCATTTTATAGTCGTAGGCGCCCCCATGGGGCGCATGCCCACTAATTACGCGGGAAGACTCGAAGGTATTCTTCCCTAACGATGTCTTCCTGGTGCTTTTGCATTCCATAGAGTTCTCTCTGCTGTCAGCCATGAGGGCAGAGTCTTTGCCCTCGTCGGGCTCAGATGCTGCCCGGAGAGGTGACCCCTAATAAAACACGCGCGCACCATTACAGCAATCTTAAGAAGCATTCCTGGACAACGCTTCGAGGTAGAGAAATATAGAGAGAAACATGGACGATGTGTGTAGGAATCGGATTTATTAGAACAGGTAGTTGGGCCTTGGTAGAGTTGAGAATTACATACTAAATCCAGTTCGCTAGGTAACACCATGGAGGAACATAGTAATGATCAGGCTTCGAGATTTTGGACCCGATACAATAAGACGTTTACTGTGCTTCTACTATAGGTTGTTGACTCGCTGCAGGTAGTGAAAGGTAGGGATGTGTTGAGGTAACAACGTTGCTATTTCGAATAGAGTACGGTAGTATGGGGAAACGCACACATATGTACATTCTGAAAGTAAATATACATTACACAATGACAATGTCAAAAGAATGTGAAAAGCATTTATTCTCCTGTCTTTTATAAGCATTTGTGTTTAATTATACACAGTATTAATGGTGGAAATAAACATGTAGCAATTTTAATTTCTTCATTTATCCTATTGATTGTCTTTAGGAAGTGCAGTTACAGTACCGAATTGGAATGTACTACAAGACACATTTTCAGTGTCTCAAACGTAAATCTTCTTCAATTGTCTACCAAACACAGTTTGTACTGTGAAAAGATGTGCTCTACGTGATATGACTTTATAGGAGCAAAACGAAAAAACCTAACATCATTGCAGTCTCTAAGAGACAGTCCTTTATTCTCGGGTGACCCTATGTTCACTAATTTGCTGTTTATATTACACAATGCTTCATATCCGTTACTTTTACATAAAATTGATTTACACTTCTGTTTTACATGTTCAGTAACCGGTGTACTGGATGTCTAATTAATTCTCTGTGTCTTTTCCTCAACTAATTTGAGGGTTTCCGGCGTCTCTTGCTCTGATTTTTCTAACCGTGTAATAGTTTCAGACACAGTTTGAAAATAGGTTTGTATGAAAACCAAATTATTCATCAGAACCTTCAAATGCAGAGCGTTTTCCTTTGCGTATTTGTTGTCATTCATTCTACAGTACCCCCACCCATTGTACGCTTTACCACTATACTCAGTACGCCGTTATGCAGATTTGCCACTGAACTGTTCTATCGGGTCCGAAGTCTCGAAGCCTAGTAATGATATTCTGATGTCGATGAGAGAGAATGTAAACTCTAGTGCAGCGTTTCTCAAACTTTTATGAAGTGGGGATTACTTTTTTAAGTCAGAACAGTTCCGCGAACCACCTTACTCTTGTTCCCTTCGAAAGCAGATTTATCATTTATGTAGCATATTTTAATATCAATATACTTACATGTTAATGTATGAATAATTAATTAAAATTAATTTAATTCAATTAATTTTATATTAGTATAAACTAATTAAGTTAATGTTAACAGAAGAAAATTTCTTATATCGTCATCTCCAAAAAGAGAAATAAAAAAATTAATGCAGAAACATGCCCGATTTTCAACAAGTAAAGATGCAATTTTGCATGTTCTATTATTGGTGTACGACGTATAGTACGTAACCATTTCAATGTGCAAACTACATATTAAGAAAATCATAAATACATGAAAAGGTTCGCTATTTTGGTCCTTTTATGAATTCGGGTAGTCCCGAGCTGGGTTATAGGAACGGCGCCAGATGTGCAGAGAAAAGATAGCGAGAAACACCACGTTCATAGTGCTTTAAATACCTCTTTTTTTGCTGAGAGTAGAGTGGGAAGTCGATAGACGGGCAGGGTAAATAAATTTCATAAAATGTCAGTATTGGGAGAAAAAGTGAAAGGCGATTGCCATGTGTCATTTACAAACTCTGAGATTTTCAGCTATAGTGTGATACGCAATTCGTTTGAATGTTATTTTTTCTTCTATCTTTTTTGAAGGACAAGGGACCACAGTCCGCGGACCATAGTTTGAGAAATGCTGATCTAGTGTCAGCCATCTTCAGATTTAGTCTTAAGTGATATAAAGTGTTAAAAGTATATATCAAGATGTATAATGTTTATTATTATTATTATTATTATTATTATTATTATTAACATGTTCAGCAAAACAAACTTTCAATAATGAATTAGAACAAGAGGATAATAACAATAACATTAGTTATTATTACATAAACTGTAGCCTATACAGTAAATAGAACTAACCAACTAAACCCTTAAAAAATTATGCACTTTCTGTACTTAAGGAACAAAGGGATCGTAACTTTTAACATATAAATGATCAATCCTAATGCACCTGAACACTAGGAAGAGATTTATAATTTTTATTGTAAGAGGTATAGTGACTTTTCTTTACGCATTTCATCGGAATATGTAAACTAATAGTTTTAATAAATTAGTGACAACTCACATTTGGACGGAGTTACGCAATAAAAGACCAAGCGCCAAAAACCTGTTTCGAGATATTGGCCATTGAAATAAATCTGTTTTTTTATATAAAACATTTTATGCAAGAAGTATTATAACGTTCATACTATTACAAAAAAAAAACACAAATAATATCAAAAAGGCTAACCTATTTTTTATTAAGAGACCAGCAGTTGAATTAATATTTCAAAACAAAATAAATTAATGAATTTTATGCAATAAACGAATTTTTGCTTATAAATAGCAGCAAAATTCAGATATCGCATTCTTGATTTTTTCCGAGTTAAATTAGCCTGCCATCAACAGATTTGTGGAAATATGAGTAACTCATTTTTTCAAATTGTCGATTGGTCTATTATTGTGTAACTCCGTTCATTTATTCTAAGGACCTGCAATGAAAGACAGCATCAAGATATTGATACCTTGAATATAAACTGCCACACTCATAATGTCATAATTTTTCTCATAGCTACTATTATTTGAATCACTGGGGTCCTGCACATACTGTATATAAGGGCAAGAACTTATGTACAATACATTCTAATTTTCTGAGTCAGTTAATTAAGAACTATAGAACCATATCCCAGTTTCGATAGTACAGAGTAAAGTATTAGAAGTAAGTGTATCGGCTGCAGAAAAATACCCACCTTTTTGTAATGGCATTTTTGTAAATCAAATCAACATGCTTCTTAATAGGCCTATGACATTTCTTGTCAGTAAATACGCCATAATGTTATTAAAATAATGTAGGATTACTAACAAATACAACATGACAGTATACAAATTACTCAGATGTTACATTTCTGTGTGGTCAACGAATAAAGATGTTGGTATTACTGGTTAACGGTACCAAAGAAGCATAACTTAAAGGCTGAACATTAGACATGACAGCAACTGCTCACACATTCACAATAGATTGTACGAAGAACATGGAAATTTTACGACACTTGAATCAGTTTCTACATAACCAAACCCAGTGAGTGAATGTAGATGGTGCAATGCAGTTTTGAAGTCGAAAAACATGCAGAGACAGAGACATTTCGTCTGACAGACATTACGGCCAAAAACAAGACAAATAAAATCTTCCTATTGATTGCTTTTCGTTATACTAGTTGACAGGAAAGTCGTGAAGAAGAAAGCTGGAAGGAAATGAAAATACAAAGCTTAACACATGTGGGGTAAAAACGCTTGAGTGTCTTCAAAAACGAATCACTCGAGGAAATAGTTGCTTTCACCTCTACACTACACGAAAATAAACCATATGTAACCAATATGTGCTTATAGTAAGACAATTTTTTTCGCTCTCTTCAAGACCTATCTTCTTGTCGATAAATTTCCCGCAGAATCATTTAAACGTTATTATTTCTATAATACGTCTAGTCGACAAGCGACGATTTCCCGTAATTAAATAACACACACGATCTATATTTTCTTAAGTGCATACCGTCTATTACCGATCTGCACCGTGATGTGTCCTTCCATACTAAAATCACGACACCAATATTCTTTACCGCTTGATATGAAGAAACATCAACTCACAGCACACCTGTTATATCTTGACAGATATGCTGAGAGCTAATTTTTTTTTTCCTGGAGCTATTTAATTACTGCATGAAGTTCATTTTAATCAGTTTCTAAAAATAGCACTGGGCAACAAATTTAAACTTTGTTTCTGTCCTTTAGATGAAACTATGTAATTTTAACTAAATGAGAGGTGCTGAGTTCATTTCTGAAAACCAACATTTTCTAACACATACCATTTTTATGGTACACGAACTTCACTTATTTACACAAATTTGTCACACTAGTACATAAAGTAACCTTTGTTTGGCCAAAACTCACATACTAAAAAGTCTTTTTTGATCTTTTACGTTTATAGACAGCTTCTACAATCTCTCTGATGGGTGACCAACAATATTCAGCCAGCATACTTGCATTCCACCTTCCACTGAAGCGCTTTTCGAAGGTAGATATTTCTTGATGAAACCTCTTCCCGTGTTCATCGCTTACAGCACAACGTTTTTTTTTTTTTTGGAAAGAAGTTCAGGTGGCTGTCAAGAAAGTGTACTTTCAGTGACATGTTGTATCCTATAAGGTGAAAGTAGTGCAACATTTTACTAACATTAAATAACTTTTTATTTTCGAGTAACAGTACGTGCTGGACAAAAACTAACTGCAGATTCGTTTTTGAGACCACAAAATACATCGAATACACATATTTTATGAAAAGGACAAATTTCATGTTTTTGTACAGTGTAATCAGTCACTTCTTGTGATTTCAAATGCCCAAAAATACAAGTAAAATTATATAAAATCAGTTGGAAATTGAATAAATAGACTAATGGACAACCCAGGCGGCTAAAATGACACATTCATTTATTTCTATTTGAGTCGAGGGATTTCATGAAATTCATGCTGCTCCTTTGTTATTATGAAATAGTTATACAATGAAAACGTAACTTTTCATAATATTTACATGTGTGTTTCTTAATGGACATTCTGGCAGATTAACTGGTATGAAAACGGCTGTCTTGAGATGTAAATCAGTAAAGACTTGAAGTCTGGGAGAAACGTAAACTCAAATTATGAAGACATTAATTAGAACCACCTGCAACCAGCTCGTTATCATAGCGCACGATTGTGTCATCCTACTGAAAAGAAAAGAAAAAAACTTCGGCGTCGTGGCTGACTTACAGCGCGACACTCAGAAGAGGTTTGCAAGCTCACAAGCAAACATTCTGATGGAAGCAGACAAAAAAGTTAATTTTTTTCCTTCCACCATGTTAATAATGTCAAAAGAAGTGCTTATACAAATTTTGGTCACTCGACCGCAATTACGAGGCCGTCCAGAAAGTTATTTTCCTCAGAACCGTTTACAGAAAAATAGCACAAATTCATGGAAAGATTTATTGAAACAGATACAGCAATTGTTGTGCTATTTTCTACATATCCCTCACTGGAATTGAAACATTTGTCATATCATGGTATCAATTTTTGTATCTTTGTCTCGTAGAAGTCAGCCGACTTGGCTCGAAACCAGCCTTTGTCAGTCGTCTGCCTTCTCTGGCGATCCCATGACATGGCAAATGTCTCAATCCCGATGGGAAATATGTTGAAAAATAGCTCAACAATTTCTGTGTCTGTTCCAATGATTTTTTCCAATGAAATTGTGGTTTCTTTCTGATAACGGCCCCTGGCGAACGTATTCTTTCACGGCCCACGTAATTGCGGTCGAGTGACCAAAATTTGTATAAGCACTTCTTCTGACAACATTAACATGGTGAAAGAAAATAAATTAACTTTTTTATCTGCCCCCCTCCCCCATCAGAATGTTTGCTTGTCAGTTTAGCATTTCACTCGCAAAATCACTGCTTGGTACTATTTTTATATACTTCCTAAAATGTACTTTTCTGTATCCTGAGATACAGAAGAAGAGAGCGACAAAGATGATAGGCTACATACTTTTCAATGAATTTTTTACACGTTTGAGACATTTTGGCCAAGTTATCGCTTCATACTTCCGTTTTCCTGCTAAAATGACTTTAACTGCTCCACTAACCATCATCGGCTTCATACTGGTACACTGTAGATCCACTTGCTAGCGTACAACACGAACTGTCCCTTAGACGGCATAATGCTCTACGAGTTTCATTGTATTGCTTCCACCGTCCTCGACGGATTTTGAGCTTGCGAACCTTTGATTCAACGGCCAGCATGAAAACTGCGAGATCACCGACACCAAGGACGAGCCGCCATGGATAGAGATGGTAACACATGGCGACGACGGAGAAGATATAACGATAAGTGTATGCAAATTATGTTACACGATTTCTTTTATTCCTTTTTTACTAGAGTTATGCGACATCGCATAATATCTTTGTAACAATAAAGTTCTAATATTCTACTGAATTAAAATTAATGTTACCCACTAGCGTAGCTCAGGCGATAGTGCGTTTATCTGCTGATCTGGTGTTGAGCTCGGGCGTGAGTTCGTTTCCTGTATTAGGTGATTATTTGGTTGAATTTTTCCGAGGTTTTCCCTAACTGTAAGACGAATGTTAGGTAATATCTGACGAATTCTCTGCCTCATCTTGTTAAATAGAATGTGGCTATCACCAATCCTATCGACGCTATATAACCTAGAAGTTGATATAGGATCGTTAAATAACAAACTAAACAAATAATTTTGCAATAATGTAGATGACTTTCTTGTCATAGCGAATTAGCCAGACTTATGACAAGAAAAGTAATGAATCTAGGATCATATAATTAGAATTACAGAAATATTAGTACACCCCTGAGTGTGATAATTTCTACAAAAAAGAAGGTGAATTTTGATATAGAAAAATCATGAAGTCACAAAGGATCTGAAGGAGTTCACCTTGCAGACTGTCTCGTCGGATCTAATGTTGTTACGGCTGGGAGATTTATCAAGATGCCAGCAGAGGACTTCTCAAAGGAGCACACGAGCTGATCCCACTGGGAGATTGCTTCGGTCTCAGTAATTATTCCTCTGGTTTGTTTACTTATCTGTATTAGTTACTTAATTAATCGTGATATGACAAGCCGACACAGACTTATTAGGCTAGTCGGAATTCTAGACCATGTCTACGCAGTGGGCTGCAATATGCTATTCAAACAGCATACGTGAAATAGGCTACATCGACTGCACGAACTCACGCATTAAACAATTTTATTCATAGGACATAATATTTTAATGTTAGGCATAATATTTCTCTTTCCACGGTCTCTCCTCACTCTCTTCAAATTTCTGCCTCCTCATATTCTTGCCAGTATGGTTAAATTTTTACTCCCTTCTCATTCTACTTTTTACTACATACTTACTTATGACTTTTAAGGAACCTAAAGGTTCATTTAGGTCTCACTTAAGCCCGCCATCAGTCTCTATCCTGAACAAGATTAATCCAGTCTCTACAATCATATCCTACCACTTTCAAATCCATTTTAATAAGCTATTATCCTCCTATCTACGTCTCGGTAGGCCTATCCTCAAAGGTCTTTTTTCTCTCCGGCGTCCCAACTAACACTCTATATGCATTTCTGGATAAGCCTAACGTGTTACATGACTTTTTATTACAACACTTTATTTTCCTTATCGTCTCTTCGTTTTTACCTGTAATTATAATTTTCTTTATTTTCTATCTTCCTCTTACAATCTTTCTTCTCTTCTTTTATTTCGGCTTTATTTTCTACGTTTTCCTCTTTCCTTTTCCTCTTCCTTCAATTTCTGCATTATTTTCTACTCTTCCTCTTTCTTTATCCTCTTCCATCAATTTCTGCATTATTTTTACTCTTCCTCTTTCGTTTTCCTCTTCCTTCTATTTTTTCGTTGTTTTATATTTCTGCATTATAATCTACTCTTCCTCTTTACTTTTCCTCTTCCTTCAATTTCTGCTTCATTTCCTACTCTTTCTTTCCTTTCCTTCTTCCTTCAATTTCTGCTTTAATTTCAATTCTTCCTCTTTCCTTTTCCTCTTCCTTCAATTTTTTCTTTATTTTCTATTATTTTCTACTCTTCCTCTTTCCTTTTTTCAATTCCTGCTTTATTTTCCACTCTTCCTCTTTCTTTTTCCTCGCCTTTCGATTTCTGCTTTATTTCCTACGCTTTCTCTTTCCTTTTCCTCTTCTTCCAATTTCTGCTTTATTTTCTTCTCTTCCTCTTTCGTTTTCATCAACTATCAAAATCTCCTTTATTTTCTAATAGACTATTTCTATTCTTTCAATTTGATCTTAGTTTCTACTCTTTCACTTTCCTTTTCCTAATCTTTGAATTCATACTTTAATTTTTAGTCTTCCTTTTTCCTTTTCAGTCGGTAACTTCTTTATTTTCTACTCTTCCTCTTTCCCTTGTGTTTCTCCTCTGTTTCCTTCTCCTCTTTCTATTGCTATTTTGTTCTTTTCATTTCTGCTCTATTTTCTTCCCTTCCTCTTTCTTTCTACTTCTAATTCTCTCATCTGCAGCCATGACGATGTCAATGCAGTCGTGGAGGATTGACGCGGAACATTCACAACACAATACTTTGACATGGAACACGAATGCTTTTCATAATGCGTCAAAGCATGGGAGACTATGTAGAGATTCTATAGCTGCTGTAGTGTGTACAAAACAATACCCAGAAATTTATCACTTCATTCCTTTGAAACTAATTGAAATTGCTTCTCGGAGAAGTCTAGTACGAGTATTTAATTCAGGATTACAGAATGAATTTTACAAAATTACGCAATCGTTGCAGATGCTCGACCTATCGACTCGTAAACTGTGGCCCTCTTTTACACGCGAAGATGAGCCTGGCAGTTGTAAAAGTGTTACTTCCTGAACTGCGTCGTAAATCCTTGGTACTATTTCGATCTGGACCATATTTTTACTTTATGGTCTGCGTTGCATTCTTCACACAATGGGCCGCCTCCATTTGAGAGGCATTTACAACAAAGAGGTCAGGTTATGCATGCTGTTAACAAAGAGTCTTCCGAAGTTTGTAGCTCCAATTTTCCGCCACATTGTCTGCCAGGCCGGACGAGTGGGTTAGCGAACTCCCGTCACATCTCAAGTTATGAAAAATCTATTATTATTATCATTATTATTATTATTATTATTATTATTATTATTATTATTGAGTTCCCTTACATATATTAGTAAGGTATAAATTTTCCAAATTTACAAAATATTGGTTACCTGCAGATGAAATATTCCTCTGACCTTACTTCTATGTATAGCCCTTCTGAAAAACCCATTGCGTTGTTGATTGTTGCTGCAATGTTTACAAGCACTACAACATTTCTCTTCTTTTACGAGTATTTTCCAGATACTCTAACTTTTTTTATTGTAGGTTTCTGTATTTGTTAAATTTCATAATATTATTATTTTTAATATGATTCAATAAAACAGCGACGACAATGCTAAATAGTCAGATTTTTTTTTTGTTTTTTATTCATTCCTTTGTCCTTCCCATCTCATTTCTTCCTCCTTTTGCTGCAATCTCTCTTATTTAGTTTCTTCAGTAACTGAATAATTGACTCACTATTCAATAAGTCATTCATTCTATAAATTTTTCACTTAATAGTATTTTTATTCATTAATACAATTATTCATTTTATTGACACAATGACGCATTAATTCATTGATACAATGACTCATTCATCCATTAAATCTTCCATTTATCCATCCATTCATTTACGTTTTAATTCACCCATTCATCGAATCACTCAATTCATTCATTCAGTCTCCATTCCCTCTTCAATTCATTCATCCTCCATTAACTCCCCAATTCATTTAACAATTCATTTTTATGCATGCATTTCTTACTTAATTCATCCACTCTTTACTGAAATCATTATTTCATGCATTCCTTCCTCAATTCATCCAGTATTCCATTCACTCCTCAATTTCCAATCATCCATTCACTTTTCAATTAATCCAATCATGGATTTACCCCTCAATTTATCCAATCATCCATTTATTCTAGAAATAAGCCATTCATACATTCATAAATCAACCACTCATCAATGCGCATCTTAAAATATAAATTCATCCATTCATTCAATTAATTTGTCTATTTATTCCTTAATTAATTCATCCATTCACTCCTCAATTCATTATCTCAAGTCATGTATCCATTCATTCCTCAAGTAATTCATCCATGCATCCTTGATTCATCAATCCCTTCACTCAATTCATACATTCATTCACTCCTCAATTCATCCATTCACTCTTGAATTAATTCATTCATGCTTCAATTCATTAATCTATTTCAATAAATTCGCTCTTACATTCACTGTTTTGTTTACTCTACAATTCATCACTCTGCAATTCATTCATTCATTCATTCATTCATTCATTCATTCCTTCCTTTACTCTATAAGTATAGTAATTTATTTTTCCACTTTTTCATTTACAGGTTAACTTTCCATCCTTCTTTTCCTGCTTCAAATCTTTCTCCTATCGATAGTCGACCTGAGTGGCGCAGTCGGTAGAGTGTTGGCTTTCTGTGCCCGAGGTTGCGGGTTCGATCCCGACCCGGCATTTAAGTGTGCTTAAATGCGACAGGCTCATGTCAGTAGATTTACTGGCATGTAAAAGAACTCCTACGGGGCAAAATTTCGGCACACAGGTGACGGTGATATAACCTCCGCAGTTGCGAGCGTCGTTAAATGAAACACAATTAAATTAATTTTTAGTAGGTTATTTTACGACGCTTTATCAACATCTCAGGTTATTTAGCGTCTGAATGAAGTGAAGGTGATAATGCCGGTGAAATGAGTCAGGGTCCAGCACCGAAAGTTACCCAGCATTTGCTCATATTGGGTTGAGGGAAAACCTCGAAAAAAAACCTCAACCAGGTAACTTGCCCCGACCGGGAATCGAACCCGGACCACCTGGTTTCGCGGCCAGGCGGCTAAGCGTTACTCCACAGGTGTGGACTAATTAAATTAAATCTCCTATCAATACTTTCTTATTTTTTTCTTTCTATTTCTTTCTTCAATTCTCAGTCTGGTTTTGCGCTTTAAATCTATCAATTTGTCTCGTTCTTTGTTTCTTTGTTTCTTTGTTTCTTTTCTTCCTGTTTTCCTTCCATTTAATCCCGAATTTTCTCCTGACTAAATGTGCCTAGAAGCCACTATATTTGAAACTACAGAGAAAAAAAGCACTTAATGGAACTCCCATCGCGTTTCATTCCTACTCCTGAAGTAACACGCTCAAAATGAACAGATATCCATGACTTCAGCGGGATTTGAATCCCGCAAGCATTCAATGTCACTTATATTGCAGTAATAAAAATTATTATACTTCAATATTGACCAAAAGTAACATGAAAGCTGGCCGAAGTCCGGCAAGATTTATGAACTGTGACACAGACGTCTTACTTCTGCTCCTTATGAAGCTATAACGGGATTAAGTATGCTCGCTGTCATGAAATATTACGGCTTGAATGTGCATGAGGATATTACTTAAGCCCCGGCTTCACAGTCGTGTCAATCCTCAATGCAGAGGTCACGTGCGAAACGATTAATCACCGCAGACTCGTTGGAATTACTTCGGGATTTGCAGACATCGTGCCTGTCATGCCGGTAGCCGCTCTTATCGCAGGGTATTTAAAAAATTGTGCACGTAATCTTCTTGTTTTGCCTTCTACTTTTATTACAACATTTGAACTCGTTTATAATATATTTCACAACCAATTTTTCATAATGGTATATGATCTATCACATTAGACATTTTTAAAATCATAATTCAATCCGCTCCAATCTCTTCAAAGTTTATACTCAAGTAGCTATACGTCAGTTTAATTGTCTGCTACAAATTACGAAGTGAGAGCGCGTGCTTTGCATAAAACAACAAGGCGTTTCCAAAAGCATGCTCCACAATTAAACTCGATGTCGTAATGCTTGTAATTCTACGGAACAAGCAACAACTATGAATTATTAAATGATTTTTGGGAAAATGGTCTTCGATAATGGTGTCATAACCAAGCAGCGCATTTTCGTTCCCAAACAAGTTAGGAAAGTTATCGGTTAGTATATCCTGGAGTTTCAGGGTTAAAACTCTAACACTAAATGCTTACGTCAGGACGCTACGAAAGGTAAAACCTAGTTCGGTACATAATAATAATAAAGCATGACAACTGTAAGTGGGATTGCTACTAAATTGAAATGATCTGTCCAGCTACCTTTCAACCATATAAACGCACTAACACTGCGAAACTAGCACTCTACAAAATATTAGTGCTACATATGACAGGAAATATAATTAGATCGATGATAATACTGAACTAGTATATATAATATACCAAAACATAATAGTAAACATGATACACATTTACAGTATACAGAGTGTTTCCGGGCTAGTGTTACAAACTTTCAAAGATGATGGCAAAGGGCACATGTATATATTTGAGAGAAAGAACCCTGGTCCGGAAATGACTGAGTCGAAAGTTATAAGCAAAAATAGTTGTGTGGAAATGAAATTATAATTTCGCACCACGTGCCCTCCGTCCCTTAACCTTTGGAACAGTCGTGGAAAGTTGGTATGGGCCGGATGTCTCCTACGTGGGTACTTGTACCGATACAATCTGTGAGCTTGTCTACTGTTCCCATTGGCTCATCCGTATTCGAAAATCACGTCTACATATTCCGCTCTCGTGTACTCCTCCATTTCACTAGGACTGATCGACTGGACACTGCAACTTGTACACATACACTGCTGTCTACAGACGTGCATATCAGGACCGGCCATGTCCGTTACACATTACGCCATCTGCATTGCTTTAGTGTAGTTTTCTGTCCCCATCCCTCAGACAGCGCACTGAATGCAATACTACCTGTAAGTAGACAACGTAACCAACGTCAGATGAATACAGTATGTGTAAGACGTGCAGATAAATACACATAATTAAGGTGTGCAGAGAAATAAAATTATTTCATTTCCACACAACTATTTTTGCTTGTAACTTTCGATTCAGTCATTTCCGGACCAGGGTTCCTTATCTCAAATTGATACACGTGCCCTTCCCCATCATCCCTGAAAGTTTGTAACACTAGACCGGAAACAACCTGTATAACCTAGTAGTTGATACAGTGTCGTTAAATAACCAACTAAAATAAAAAAATAACTTTACTGTATATACTCTATAAATACAATATATACAATTAATTCATTTAACAAAATCAGCTCCGTTACGGAAAACAGAAATATATAGGTATATTCTGAGGTTATGAAATTCGTATCTTTTATCATAACTGTCAGTAAAAATTTGTTTAAGCTAACAAAATATTCTTCCTAAGTCACAAGACGTACAAGGACACAATTATAAAAACAAAAATTAATATACAAATTAACAATATTTACATTTTACACAATATAGACAAAATACAGATCAAAATTAAATACAATATAAGATAGATTGACAAATTAAAATAATATTAACGCAAAAGTCTGAAAGAAAATGCAATTTACTCATTATTAGAATCGGATCACAATATAGTCGTAACTTGGTATTTTACATATACAACATTGAAGATGGAGCGCCTGTATTGTACTATGATTCATAGTCTATTTGTACCTGCTTACAAATTCTATCCTGCTTATGCATCCATGTGACGTAATAGATATACCAGAAGAAACTACTCGATCCGCTGTACGTTTGGGAACACAAATGCGCTACCTGGTCATAACTCAGTGAGTAGGATAACAATGACGATGATGATGATGATGATGATGACTTCGAGATAATGATAAATCGATTACGGTTAGATAGCTGCAGAATAGGGCTTATAAAAAAATACAACCGGTTTTCATTCGACCGGTCAGACAGCATCCGCCAACGTAGAGTATCCGACTGAATGTTCGAATTTCAACCGATAGCCCCTTATGTTTTGGAGGCTAGACAGAACACTGGCATTTTCTGAGTACATAAGCGGAGTAACAATTGAAGGAAATTTACCATGTGTAATTTAAAAAAAATATATTTGCTTAATATAAGTTAGGTCTACAATTTATTGCATACTTTATTATACTTATCTTAATACCTAATAGACTACATAAATGAACAAATGCACACCGGCAATAACAAAGGAAATAAGTGTAATGCATAATATGAAATTTGGTGTGTAAAGAAATGCAAGAATAGAATAAATTACAAGAGAAAATAAGTAGGCCTACACACATTCTATTGTAACGTTTACACTTTAAACTTAAAATGCATATCTCTAAAACAGTAGTTGTTAATAACTTTTATTTACTCTATGCAGATACATTATTTCATTAATAAATCATTTTCCAGAAGATATGTTTTGCTCTTGACGATACAACTGTAATACTTGAATTAATTAATTAACTAATGAATTAATCAATGAGTCAATGAATGAACCAATTAATAAATGAATGAACCATTTAATGAATGAATGAAGCAATCAGTGAATCACTGAATCAGTCAATGATTCAATCAATGAATCCATGGATGAATGAATCAATGAGTCGATGGATGGATGGATGGATGGATGGATGGATGGATGGATGGATGGATGGATGGATGGATGATTGAATGATTGATTGTAGTGAGAGAAGAATTATCAATTAAATAGTAGGCCTACACGATGACAATCACGTCCTTGCAAGGGCTCTTGGAATTCCTGCATGGCTCTATGTGGTCTGCCTTTGCCGTCCACTCACAAAGAGTGAGAAACAACTCGAATATTTGTTAAAACTGAACCTGAAACTCTCCGCGAGACGAAAGAATTTTGCATACTGACTGCAGAGCCAGACGTTCGATAGCAATAATATGATTTATATTTTTCGTAACCGGTTGTGCACGACTCTAATTACGATAACACTGCGGCAAAGAGATTTTGATGATACTGATTCTGAAATTGGCTAGAAATTCTGATCATTTGTTACACCCGAGTGATTCCCCCACAAAGTATCACAGCTTTCGTACACATACAGTACTTCTTTAAGGGTAAATAAAAGCATCATCTCTCTCTACAGAGCTTAGATTAGTTTCTTTTTACATTTAATAGGAAACAATCAATGCGCCATTTTGAAATCAATTTTTGGGAGTGTTGCCGTGTTCCGCTTTTGTATGATTTTAATATGTTATTCAGCATGGATTCCTGAGCTGTACATTGATTAGAAACCTTCTTAAGCAATTTTTCCCAGGTCGAAATGCAAATTGCCTTGACTACACATGAACAGAACATTTTAAAGCGTCAATAAAATTCGTAAGATTTTTTTATCAACAGTAATCTCACTAGAGGTTTTGATTTATATAGAGAAAATCAAAACTCAAGTGAGATTTAATTAACTATTACACGATTAGAAGAAATTAGCCCATATAAAAGATTAGAAGAAATAAAGTACTCATACAATAAAATGGATATTAATTGAGGGGCTTAGAACAAAAAGCAGGTAAGTGACATTATTAAAAAAATGAGGTAAGTGCGTGTTGTGATAGCCCAAAAGGATGTTTGTTTGGGATAAAATCAGGTAAGTGATCACACTGTGCAGTGCTGCTATATGGGCATCATTTCACCAAGCTAGTGTATAATATTTCATTGCATGTAGAACTTCAACTGTAATTTCCTCAAAACTAGGTTTCCGTCACTTACCTGCTTTTTGTTCTAAGCCGCTCAATTGACTTATTAATATTCTATTTCACCAAAAGTTTGAACGGAGCCGCCATTTTCAGTCGACTATCTATGAGGGAAACAAATGACGATTGCAAAGCATGTTTTATAATACCGTAAAGAATTTACAGTTTGAAATGTTGGCAAACAAAGAAACAAATGCTAGGGAGGGGATAAAAACAAATAAATGCTAGGGAAGTGATGAAATTGTGCAATAAGCAGCTATGATTGGTTGAAAGACGTCATTTCGTACCGTTTTATTGGTCGAAACGTAGTGAAAGTGTAATAATAGTCAAAGAAAACATGCTTTTACTGGTAAAGTTAGTAGCAAGTCACTTCTGAATTGAAACAGAGTCTTTTTTAATTGTGGGATTGTCTTTCTGATTATGACGATGACATTGCTTTGATGATTTCAATACATTTCGAAATACATGATCTATAGTATTTAGCCAATTTGGTCTCAAACTTTATTTGCCGTTAATACAGACAAAATTAGTGCGGTACTAAATTTGTTAACGACGTCTTTCCGGACGCCATGACGCGTTGCAGAGCTCGGACGGTGCGATGGGCAAACAGTCGCAGAAGCAGTGACTGGTACTGAAGCGTGGCACTCTTATCTAGCGGGTGATCTCGGTTCGTAATTTCTACTGACTGACTCCGAATTGGGGTTACAAGCTAAGTGATCGATCATTGCCGGCGAGTTGACCAACAAGAAAACAATCCCAGCGACACGACCCGCTCACGTGGCCAGCTTGCTTTTATTTTTAGACTGCTTCATTAGTATGCGTCTCGCGACACGTGGCGTAGGTCAAGACCAGCCGCCTCCCAACAGCTTCACTCGCTTCAAAGCATTCCGACCACTAATTTCTTTATCAAGTTCTAAGTCAGTTTCCAGGAACAATGCAATAGATGTTACATATCCAAAAAATTATTTCATTGATAAGTTATTAAATTTTCCGTGTAACAGGCCTATATCAGTTTTGACTCTTCCATATGATAAGCAACAAAATATCAGGCATTACAGCGTTTACTTTCCCTTAGATTTTATTGCCATTAAAGACTCCTTTTTTTTTTTTTTTTTTTTCTAAAATTATTACAGCATTATATGTCATCTCCATGGAGAAAGTTATACAACGCAGAACTGCACGCATTGTATTCTTCACCTGACATAATTAGGAACATTAAATCCAGACGTTTGAGAATGGGCAGGGCATGTAGCAAGTATGGGCGAATCCAGAAATGCATATAGAGTGTTAGTTGGGAGACCAGAGGGAAAAAGACCTTTGGGGAGGCCGAGACGTAGATGGGAAGATAATATTAAAATGGATTTGAGGGAGGTGGGATATGATGATAGAGACTGGATTAATCTTGCACAAGATAGGGACCTATGGCGGGCTTATGTAAGGGCGGCAATGAACCTTCGGGTTCCTTAAAAGCCATTTGTAAGTAAGTAAGTTATATGTCATCTCCAATATTCTGAGATAAATTAATTGATAGGTATAAAATATAAACTTAAACCGTACAGTAGTAGCCTATAGGTTAGAAAGTTTTTGAAATTTATATTTTCCCCGCCATTCATAAAATATTTTGATATGATACCTCTTGCACAAAAGGAGAGATCTATAACTGAAACTCGATTAATATATTTCAGTATTATTTGTAGTTATCCTGGTAATAATGAACAGTTTGACTCGTAGACATTTTGTTTTTCAGCATTAACTTCCCATGATTTTACGAGAAGATTAGAAGAGAACGGCAGTTACGTAGACTTTCAGCTCCCCACTACTACCATTAATGCACAACACAATGTCAATACGGCGGTTGCTGTCGTCTGCGATACAACGAACTTTTCTGTTGATTTTAGAGTTTGGCATTTTTCCCGGTTATTATATGCTTATTTAAGTTGTGTTAACTCTCGCTAGTGGTTTTATATTTTATTTTATCCGTCTTAGCATTTATTTTATTATCGTAAATATTTTTGTTTTATTATTATTATTATTATTATTATTATTATTATTATTATTATTATTATTGTTGTTGTTACTATTATTTATATCATCAGCATTATTATTTGAACCCTGTAAAATTTATGTAGACTACTGGACTGTACCCGAGCACGAGCATATGCTCATTTCGGGTATCTATTCATATGTATTCAATTCAAATGTAAATTGTAAATAAATTTGAAATTTGAAATCACTATCCACAGACTAGTCACATCTAGTTTTTCGGTTATCAGGTAAATTGAAAATCTGCATTTCCGCTAAACTTTCGCAATTATTTTTGTAGCATTATAATACTTCCTGCTTGGATCGTGAATTGTAGAAACCCCACGTGTTCATTTGAGTAAATTATCTGAAAAAGTATTTGGTATTTTGAAGTTACTATTTCTTTTTATTAAAGCATAATAATATGTTACAGTGTTTGACTCACATGAAATTTTTTTTCTGAAGTATTTTCTGGAAAAAGTCTGAATTACCTTGATATGAGGAGGTTTCTGCAATTCACGACTAGTAACAATCAGTTTATTTCTTTGAAACAATTTTTAGGTGAAGACGACGGAGGACAATTTTTTTTATCTCATAATGAGCTTTAAATGTATATTTAAGCCAAGAAATTGGAAAAAAGTGAACAAAAATACACAACTGAAAAATTATGTAAATATCATATTTAATCGAGGTTTTAGGTATTTACAGTGACTGTGATCGGAATTAGGCTTTTGGGTATTGCATCGTGTCCTGGAACTTAACATTTCCAATGTTTCAGAACTACATACAGGTTCCATCATCAGGTAAGACCAGAGAGGTCGCTTACTCCGTTGGACTCGTTAAGCCAGGCTAATTCGGATGACTAGAGCAACGAGGCCTCTCTGGTCCTACCCTGATGAAAAAACCTGTATGCAGTTACGAGACGTTGGAAATGATAATGGCAAGTTCCAGGACACGGTGGATTACCGAAAAGCCTAATTCCCAGCATATTTAATTCTTCAAATTCCTTTAATCTATACTAATAATAAATCTGTAGCCGAAATTTGTCTGGTAATTTTCGATTTTCCAAAAATAATTGGTCCTAACATATATAATTAACCGCCCTGAAACCGAAAATCGCTTTTTTGAAATTTTTGTTTGCATGTCTGTCTGTCTGTATGTTTGTTACCTTTTCACGCGATAATGGCTGAACGGATTTCGATGAAAATTGGAATATAAATTAAGTTCGCCGTAATCTAGATTTTAGGCTATATGGCATTCAAAATACATTATATAAAAGGGGGGTTATAAGGGGGCCTGAATTAAATAATTCGAAATATCTCGCTTATTATTGATTTTTGTGAAAAATATTACATAACAAAAGTTTCTTTAAAAATAATTTGCGATAAGTTTTATTCCATGAAAAATTTTGATAGGGCTGATATTTAATGAGATAAATGAGTTTTAAAATTAAAATAACTGCCATCTAAGGTCGTGTAATGAATTAAAAAACAAATGACTTCGTCTATAAGGGGCCTTGGCCAGCAACAATCGAAAGCTATGAAAGATAGCCTACAGAGAATGTTTCTGTGTTTGTATGAAGTAATATCGGAAGCTAAATTAACCGATTTGTGTAATTAATTATTATTTCACCATTGGAAAGTGTAGTTTCTGTAGATGGACATAATGCTATAATGTTATTACAGTAATTTCTTATATAATATAATATATTATAATATAATATAATATAATATAATATAATATAATATAATATAATATAATATAATATAATATAATATATGTAATATTATATAACATAATTTAAGTTATTTGAAGGGTTCAGAACCACAGTGGGCCAAGCGCCACTTACTGAATACGTAGAAAACAAGGGTTAAAATTAAGTTAATACCATAATTCAATGGAAACCTATAACAAATAAAATAAAATATACACATTAAATCTAAATGATGTCAATCTTCATTAAACTATGGTTGCATGTAATAAAAATTAAGAAACATGTTAAAGGAATTGTCATTGTACCAAATGAGTGTCTCTGGACCAAAATGATCGCATTTTAATTATTTGGATGCAATTTAAATTAAGTAACATATTAAACGATTTATCCTTCTATCAAACACGAATGTTCCCTGGATCAAATGTCTTATTTTAATTATGTAATTACTTTATATTTATTTCTAACGGGTGCAGCGGAGCGCACGGGTAGGGCTAGTTCTATAATAAAACGAAGAAAAGCAAACTGATTTTTTTTTTAAATTCCACAAACCCTAGATTCCTGATGTTTCTGCAATTTCCTGCAATTTACTGTAACTTATTGCCACAATAAAATGTACACTGAGCACTGGACGTGTGGGATTTCTGCACCACTTGAAAGCCTTATGCATGGATATTATAAACAGTATCTTACGCAAGGGGGAAGGGGTTGCCGGTTTGAACTCCTCCCTTGAACTTAAAAAAAAATGACATGTTTAGATTTGAGTACTTTTTTTACCCATAATCGTTTTAGTAAAGTAAATCCGTGGCGCTAAAGTCCATGAAGGGCCAAAACCTACCAGTCGGCTGCTGGGCTCACATCCTCATGCCGAAGCAGAGGTGGACGATCATCCAACCAGAATGGAGGTATCGTGTGGTTAGTACGATGATCCGCCAGCCATTATAGCTGGTTTTCGAAACCGGATTTTCGCTGCCTATCGTAGCTCCCCAAGTGCATCACGATGTTGGGTGGACACCAGTCCCGTACACTGGCCGAAATTTCATGAGAAAATTTCTTCCCTCATGAGGACTGGAACCAACGCACATTCCGTAACGCGAGTCCTAGACAGGATGCCTTAAACCACGACGCTACGGCGCGAGACTCATAATCGTCTTCCCTTCTCTAATTTTTCACTGTCAGAGTAATAAAATCTACATCGACATAAGGCATAGTTCTCCTACCCCTCCTTCAATATAATCCCTGTCCTTGGTACTGCGGCACGTTCGAATTTTAACAATGTTACCTATATCATAGAGAGACCTATCGCCTAATATTGGCCTTTTAATAAAATGAAGCAGACAAAAATTGAAATTTAACTTGTTCTGAAACATATTAAAAAAGCTATTTTGACAGTTTTGCAATGCATATGTTAAATATTGTACAATTTAGATTTTAAACTCATTTTAAGAGCGGTATTCACCCGTTGTTAGTTTGAGTTCTGACTTTACTGTGAAACGTTCGTTTAACGTTTTATGCATTTGACAGTTCATATTTTTAATATAAATATATAATGTATAATAATATTAATAAATATACCGTAAAATAATAATAATAATAATAATAATAATAATAATAATAATACACTAACAATAGGCCTACAAAAAATTTAAATTACCTACCGATAACGAAAATTGTAAACATTTGTAATACTGAACCCCCTACCCTTGATAAAATTCTATGCACGTCACTGATTACAAGTATATGAAAAGCTGAATTTCAGAAAACTAGTGACTTGTGGAGTTTCTGCAATTCGAGATTGATTTATACTTCGTAGCCTATAACGAAAAAGTAGGCCTAAAAATATTTGCACCTTTAATCAGAACGAGAATTTTCTTTGCTGAAAAGACGGAAAACAACTCCAGTACCGGTATTATACAAGAAACGGTATCTCCCAAATATGAAATGAACACAATATTGCACAGCCAATGCGTTCCGTTCTAGTCGTTGAACAAATTCGTGACTTTGCGATACACGAAACAAATTTTCGGATCACCCTATTCTGTTCTTTAGCACCATATGAAGCTACATAATTTCCTTACGATTAGTCATTGCACCACAAGTAAAGTAGCCCCAAAGTCCGGTCCCCCTTAATGCTACCGCATGACTCCTTAACAATAACTTTCTTTTCAGTAAACTACGATTACAATCCAACAGACCGTGATCAGTTAACCTTCACGGATCCGCAGGAGCGTGACCGACCAGGGAGCAGCCTCTGTGAGTCAATATCGCAGAGTATCGATATATAAAAATGGCGGTGCTGCACCCATAGCAGCTAATTGTGATGTGGGGTGAGGATAACAGTGCGCGCAGTGTATGCATGATATAGCAGGACGGCCTCCAGCGGTACCTGACAGCACGCGGGCAGGCCGCCCGCTCCTAGCCGCCTAATTGCAGAACGGACACGGTGCAAATAAATCTGCCCGCCCGGCCAACTGATGACTGCGTTCAATGACACCACCCGGTAGAACGGAACGGTAGTGCGCGAGATCGATTCTAGACAGGAGCAACTCATTTTTTTAATAATTTCAAGGGAAAAATTGTTCCGGGGCCGGGTATCGATCCCGGGACCTCTGGTTGAACGTACCAGTGCTCTTACCAACTGAGCTACCCGGTAACTCCACCCGACACCGTCTCAACTTTTCCCTTTATATCCACACAACTCGCGTGGGCTGACGAAACGCCTGAGACCCACATCGAGTGCACACAAACTCTGTGTGACTTGGAATTGCGGTTTTCTATTAACATACACAGTGACGTATATATTATGCAAATCTAGTCTTTCAGTTAAAGCTCCCTGTGTAAAGCAGATTTGAATAATTTCAAGGGAAAAATTGTTCCGGGGCCGGGTATCGATCCCGGGACCTCTGGTTGAACGTACCAGCGCTCTTACCAACTGAGCTACCCGGGAACTCCACCCGACACCGTCTCAACTTTTCCCTTTATATCCACACAACTCAATTATTCAAATCTGCTTTACAGGGAGCTTTACCTGAAAGACTAGATTTGCATAATATATACGTCACTGTGTACGTTAACAGAAAACCGCAATTCCAAGTCACACAGAGTTTGTGTGCACTCGATGTGGGTCTCTGGCGTTTCGTCACCCCACGCGAGTTGTGTGGATATAAAGGGAAAAGTTGAGACGGTGTCGGGTGGAGTTCTCGGGTAGCTGGTACGTTCAACCAGAGGTCCCGGGATCGATACCCGGCCCCGGAACAATTTTTCCCTTGAAATTGTTCAAATCTGCTTTAAAGGGAGCTTTACCTGAAAGACTAGATTTGCATAACTCATTTTTTTCTCTTCCTGCAGATTGTGTCGCAGAAACATTCAATATTTCGAAACTAAGAATAATTTTTGGTAACGGATTCAATAAATAGAACGTCCCTTTCGAATGGAGTACCATTATATCCTAGCACTGCTAGCATTGATGATTTATTTATTGTGCTAAATCGCGCACACCAGCCGACTGCGCTAAAGTCCGCTGTGTATTCAGGATTCAATAGGCACACGCAATATTATATGCACCCTCGACTAACCTCCTCTGTCGCCGACCGGAGATCGAAGAATCTCTCATGAAATGATGATGAACTAGAGAAATGATAGACTTATCCAGTGTTGCTAGATTATTGCTGCTGAAGTTCGTACTAGCAGCTGAAAACTATCGTACGAGGACCTTGAATCTATATCTGCATGGGCCAGAAAGTTTGTTTTGACTCTCAATGCAAGAAAATCACAAGCAATCCTAGTGGGACATCAACGTCTATTATGCAGTATTACTCCTGCTCTTCCAGTCAAGTTAAACGACACAATAATCCCTTTTGCTTCCTGTGTTAAAAACCTTGGAGTTTACTTTGATACGCATTTAAACTGGAATAACCAACTAACCCATATTACCAAAAAAAATGCTTTCCATACTACATTCCTTAAACAGCATTCGAAAATTCCTTCCGCTATCACTCAAGAAAATACTAGTGGAAACACTAGCAATGCCCTACTTCGATTATTGTGATCTTCTACTGACTGATCTCAATGTCAACCAGTCGCAAAAATTACAACGTGTTCATAATTCTTGTGTTCGCTTCGTCTGCGATGTCCGTCGCGCTGACCACATTACCCCATCCTTCCAAACTCTAAACTGGCTACGGCTTAAAGAACGTAGAAATGTTCATTCTCTTGTTTTCCTTTTCCAAGTCCTTCACACTTCTACACCTACCTACTTTGCCTCCCGTTTCAGTTACCTGTCATCATATCATAATCTCTTCACACGCACACAAAATAGCCGCATACTAGCCATACCAACACATAAAACATCATCGTATTCATCTTCATACACAATCTCGCTCTCGCGCCTGTGGAATACCCTAGCCAGTGACATCAGAGACTGTCGGAAATTAGTAGCGTTCAAAAGCAAGCTTATTAAGCATTTTCTTACTGCGTAGAGTACGTTTAATTTGTACTTAATCAATAAAAGAAATGCTTCTCTCTTCTTAACTTTTACAATAAACTGTCTAGCTTTTATTAATCAATTAATCTTTTAGTACTTTGATTTTTATTGTATCTATAAATTTAATATTAATTGTAGTTGTATTCTTAATATTGTAGTTGTAATCCCTTGGTTGAGGGGAAGAGAAGGCCTGATGGCCTTATCTCTACCAGGTTAAATAAATAAATATTTTGACCAAAAATTTTTACACGCACCTTTCTCCGTTCGTTGAAGAGCAATGATTTGCCAAAGGAATATGAAAGATTAAATCGAAAATTAATACTTCCCTCAAAAACAGAAATAAAATGTAAGGTAAATCCTACAGTCCTATATTAAAAGGTGCAAAGACTCCCAATTCAGACGCTACTCTTTATCAGTGTCGATAATAGTGGTATAAATTGTTATTTGTTACACATGATGATAAATAATAATTACTGGTATTATAGATATGCAATTAAAGACAATGTTTGACAGTAAAATGTCCGATAATTTTATAATGTAATGGAGACCATATTCATACATTTGACGGAGATTAATATAATATTTTATTTTAGCCACACATTCAAATATATAAAGTGTCAAACGTGTCATCAATAAGTTACAGAAGACACAATAAGGGCCCACTCGTATACTGTGCACAAGGTATCGTGTATCGTATCTAGAAATCGAAAATCGAGATCATAATTTTTATTATTACCGCGACCCTCCGTAACTATCGTACCAAATGGCAATATCGAGACCTGTTGTATTGGACTAACGGGAAAACCCAGACAAAACTCCAACTGTGATCTTGTCCACCAAAATTACTGAAATTCGAAATAATGAAAGACATGACTGCTGCGGTCAATTATACATTGCCATTTATTGAATTTCTTTTCAACTCGCAGAATACTTTGTACGTTTAATATACAACTGTCAACTGCAACACCTTAACATTTCCTGCAGAAAATCACCATTTTCTTACTATCTAAAGGAAACATATCCATGTTTTTAATTTTAATACATGCAAAATAAACGTCTTTAGTTTGCTGCACCTAAAATCAGCTTCCTAGTGAATATGGGGAATTGGCCAGCAATAATTATACGATAAGGGACTGGTTGGAGCAGAGGACCGTTGGAGAAAGGGTGGGGATTGAAATAATCCGTTATTCTTGACAGGGTTCGAACCTGAGACCAGTTGCTCCATAAAATGAGCTCAATGCATGCTGCAGTATTTGCAGCTACATCTGAATGGATTTAATGTAGGGCCTATAGTTCGTGGTACGTGTAGATCATTTTATCTTTACACAGAAGCAATAATCTCTACTATCTCTGTTTTTCCATAATAATGTTAAAAATGTAAATCGAGTAATGTAAGTTAAATTAACGAAAACTGGTGTATGTACAATTATATAAGCATTTCGATTTAATTACGATGTTAAAAAAATCTTCGAAGGCGATATGAGTACGAAGCTAAGCAGCCTAATGAAAATTGTTAAACCTGCGACTTATAATAGTAACAATTTGTAAATTAAGAGAGATCACAATACTGTTATGTACATTTCTTAATGAAGGATATGAGCTATTCACTCTTAAAACTTCCATTATATCTGATTTCAATTAAATTTTAATCACGAATTCCTTTCATTAAGAGTAAATAATGTTGAAATTTATCATTTTTTTAAATTTGAAAACTTGGTTCATTAAAATAAACAGAAGACTGCAGATCTTACCAATAAAATTAGATTAACCATAAATTAAAAAGGAATAATTGTTCTAGTTTAATGGTTTAACATATTGCTGAATGATTGAACAATGGAAATGTGTATTTGTTTTTATTATAATTTGGGGTTTGGGAAAAAAATTACTGTTTTTTCTTAAAGTCATGCAAAAAAAAAAAAATATATATATATATATATATATATATATATATATACTTGCTGTATTTTTCAAGTGACATAAAAATATTGCACATTTTCATAGAATACAATGTTTAAAATGCGTGGTAAAATGTTATTGTATTATCTTACTTAAAATTTTAGAAATCTGATATCGGATAGAATAATTTTTAAAATTTCATATCCAGAGAACTGCATTTAAACGTAACTTATCTTACGGTCAGGTTAGCATACCACCCCTTAAAATGATGGATATTTAGGTCACCTACAATAAATTCGAACAATGAAATGAAATTTTACATAAATGTTTGTCATAAACGAAATGATTTTTGGTGTAAAAATTGAAAAAAAAAAAATGATACAAATTGAAATGTTTTTCCACAACTCTGTAGTGCATACCCTTAACAGAGATAGAGGATATCGCAACACAAAGTAAAGGTTTTTTTTTTTTCTTTTTCTCCTTCACTTCAAAGTACAGATAATCTTTGTTCCGACGTCACAGATTAATCCGGCTTTTCCTACGCCTTCACTGATATCTTTTGCATCTAAGTTTTTAATAACACGCCTCTTTAGCTGGAGACGTGCATTCTTGAAAAACTACTTCTTCAAAGCTTCCTGGTATTATAAAATCTTGTTCTTCAATGAAATACCGGTAATTTATATTTCGACTCTAATAGTGTCATTTCTGATTTTACTTAATTTTGTGCATCTTTTCTCTCTCTCTTTCTCGACTAGTTTTCTCTCCCAAGATTAGTTGCGAAAGTGCTTCGTTTATGTCAGAGATCTTAGGATTGAAAATCTACTCTCACACGTTACATCGTTTCATCTCAAAAGGCTTAGATAAGTATATATTAAGGTATTAATACTGAAGAAATTCGAGAACGAATAATAAACTGCTTGGTATCTGAAACGTTGGCTGTCTTTACAGTACATTATGACGCGATGCAAATACCCGAATACGTCGTTCCATTTCAGGAGTATTATAATCTTGTTAATATTAGGCTATATTACTTACACACCTTATAGATTATTTGCTACAATTATTATTTCAAAAATATATCTAAATGAAATTATTTTATAGCTACGCTCTGACAGGGTGAGAATTAACGGGGAGAATGGAGGGATTTTCCTCCCTATTGGAAAATTATCCCTCTCTCATAAATTCATATTAACATCTCTGCCAAGGATAACTTCTATCACCCCTCAGAAAATATAATTGTTTTAATAGAGCATACTTTATAATGTATAAAGTAAGCAAAGAAAATAATACTGATGTATTATTATCACCGGCAAGCTGAAAACAATCATCTTATCTTAAGCCTGCTTATGGATATAATTATTATTGTGATCAAGATGATGCAAGACAAGCAATCAGTGCGGCCAAGCGTTGAGCCGTATCTAATGAGGGCAATAATAATTTTATGTATGGTATTCCCTATCTAGGATTGTATGCTCCCCTCATCAGAAATCTTAATTCACACTCTGCACTCTGAAATAAGTAAATAAAACATGGTTTCTGGATTACACATAAAAGGTTCTCTGCGTAATTCCAAATATTAACACATTTCACTTCATTTATACTTTGTACTGTTTATTTATTTATTTATTTTTTATTTTTTATTTTTACAAATTGACATGAAACAGCTCAGGTCTATATATACCTCCATATGTATTTAGTAATCACTTTAATATTAATTTCATATTTATTAAAACGGTACTTAGAAGTAATACAAATCTTAAAATATATTAGCGGTATATTATGTCCCGGTATATTATGTCCTATTTAAACTGTTTCCTTCCAATTCGAAGATAATACCTTGCTCCTATGGTTCACACATTCGTAACGAATGTTTGGACATTAAGTCTACCCGGCCTGATCCCTGTTATGTATGCTCTACTGCATTATAGCCTTTGAAGGATTCAATATTATCTTATTTATACCTCAATATAGTTGTAACAGTTATATACAATAAAAGTAATTTAATACAGTTATATGAACACTTTTTAATGAAAGAATAAAATTAATAAAATCGGTTAAAAAGCAGACATGTTTCGGAGGAATGGTCCTCCATCTTCAGTGGTAGTACCACGACGCTGGTATGGATGTTCGACCGCGTAACCTAGCTTATAACAGTTTTCAGCGTCTTATAAGAACAAATTAGGCCCAGTAATTTTTCATATTGAAGGCAAGTAAAAAGTATGGAACACTGCTTATATCTTTCTTGGCTTTAGTAATATGAAGTAACTCTATATTATATAAAAGTTACAGGGGGTGAAGAAAGGTATATTTTTTTAAATGTTTGGAAAAAACTATGAATTTCATTTATGAATGTTGTACCAAGGAGTCTGACTTTTTTAAAATGACAGTATGTAAGGCCTACTTATTTGTTTCATTTCTGAATTCTTTAGGTCTCAAAACTTACAAAGAGAAAAACAAGTTTTATAAATTAAAAGAAAAATTATGGCACAGAAATTGAATATGCGCTACTGAAATTTAACAATATTAACACACATAACATTTAAAGAAAGAAACACCATTAAAATCAACATAAGGCTACACTGTAAATCAGAAATGTCAAAGCGCCTACACTGCGTGCTCTCAAGAACCCGCACAACATTTCCTTAAGAGCGATGATTGTACTTTATCTTGCTGAAAAGTGAACCTTGTTGAATTTGTATTTACTTTTAGTATGAGTACATAATACAGGCGCTTTGACATCCCCAGTGTTAATCTTTGACAGGATATGCACATCCACGACACATTGTTGGTTTTTGACAGGATATACACATCCAGGACTCATTGTTGGTTTGACAGAGTGTGCATATCCAGGATACTTTGCTGAACTATGACAGTAAATGCACATTGAAGACGCAAAGTTATTCTTTGACGAGGAGGGTACATCCAGGACAACTGTTGATCTTTGGGAGGGTGTGCAATGTGTGCATATCCAAGACACACATTTGATCTTCGACATATTGCGCACATCCAGGACACAAAGTTGGCCTTTGTGGAATTTCGCATAACCAGAATGCACTTGATCTGTGGATATTAAGTTGCGCATATTCAGGGAGCAACACTGAACTCTTACAGGATACGTAAATCTAGAACTATCTACAAAATAACTTTTTATCTCTGACGATATGCATACATTCAAGACATAATGCTGATTTGACAGTATGTGCTCATCTAGTATTTATGTTGTGTATCTACGGCAAGGTTTACTGAACTTGAGAATTTGATTTTAGATAATGTAGAACATTTGTTACTGTGTTCAGCTTATCAATGAAGTAATGCATTTGGTTGGAAGATGGCATTTCAGATAATACGTATATGATGAAACATTCTCTTTATTTGCTTACTTTACAATTCGTCGGCGTCTGTGAAACTCGTTCATTAATGTCCCGAAGTCAAGGGCTCACATTTGACGATAAATAACTGTAAGCCGTGTTTCAGTTCGAGAAACTTGTAAACACTGCGTTGCGATGTCCTTGTGAAAGTTGTTTTTTTTTTAGCTGTCTCACTCAGCATCCCATGCAACCCTAAGCTATTTTCAGGTGTGAAATGTTCAACAAGACAACGGAAAGGTGTCGATGTGAACCATAAGATTGTAACCTGTTCCTCTCTGGGCTATGTTAGAGCGGCCTCATCCTATTGTCATACCTGTCTGTGCCGAAATACGTTAAATTCACTAAACAAGTCTCTGGACCTGTAAATCTAGTTGAAATAGTCTTTCACTTGTAACGAAAAATTCATTCTCTCTCACTCCACTGTGGATCAACCTGTTGCTCAAAATTTCGAGGATC
This sequence comes from Periplaneta americana, assembly GCF_040183065.1. Lineage (NCBI taxonomy): Eukaryota > Metazoa > Arthropoda > Insecta > Blattodea > Blattidae > Periplaneta > Periplaneta americana. The sequence goes on along the minus strand of NC_091125.1, from coordinate 120,735,595 downwards.
CAGTTTCGAGTTGCCCTCAAGCTGGACCGTACTCTAAAGAATGTTAGAAACATATTTGAAACCAGGATTCTTGTTCTGAACAATGTAGAACTATTGAAACTTGTGATATTATTTTTATCCTTATCAACATCTTAGCAAACTTAGGCCTATATTATTTAAGGGGTGAAACAGAGCTAAGATAAATATATAGCTACTTCACGGGGTACTCGTAAGTAACAATTACTACTAAATGAATATGATGGCACAAGAATTCTCTTTCTACGACAAAACAATCTGTAGAGTTGGTTGTGAGTTTCTGGACTTGTCTCAGTGTTTAGAGCTAACATTTCGACCATCCTGCTGTGATCGTTCTCAGAGGTGTGGGAACAAGCCCGGAAACTCTCAGTATATGAACAGCAGCCGCGGAAGCCTACGCAAAAACCTGATAGGTTGTCGCTCTCTTACAGAGAAATTATTTATCTGAATAGAGAAAAACAGTGACTGTTGGACGGATGAAGCTTACAATCTTCTACAATGTTAACGTACATACTTACAAGTGACTTTCATAGAACTCGGAGATTCATTGCCGCCATCACATAAGCCCGCCATCGGTCCCTATCCAGAGCAAGATTAATCCAGTCCCTACCATCACATCTCACCGCCCTCAAATCTATTTTAATATTATTCTCACATATACATCTAGACCTCTACAAAGGTCTCTTTCCCTCTGGCCTCCCAACTAACACTCTATATGTATTTATGAATTCATCCATACGTGCTACATGCCCTGCCCATCTCAAACGTCTGGATTTAATGTCCCTAATTATGTTAGGTGAAGAATACAAAGCGTGCAGTTCTGCGTTGTGTAACTTTCTCCATTCCCCTGTAACTTCATCCCTCTTAGCTCCAAATATTTTCCTTAGCACCTTATTGTCGAACAGCCTTAACCTCTGTTTCTCACTCAAAAAGAGAGTCCAAGTTTCACAACCATACAGAACAACCGGTAATATAACTGTTTTATAAATTCTAACTTTCAGGCTCATGTTCACTACATCCATAAAATATAAACGTTTCTCCGAATATAAATAGGGTATAGACTAAGAATAACATTGAGATAATATTACTCACAGTAACTCACAGCACTAAGGAAAGCGAGCACATTTAACTCAGTGGTCACTAGCACTCATTGAAGTGGGCAAGAGTAAGCGGAGCTGTCCTGCGTGCCTCGTCGTGGAGCAGGAAGAGGTAGAGAGCATACCCTCTAGCAGCTACGAACGCATCATCGTGCAGTGTGTTCTCCGCTTGTAAGAGACGCTAGCCCCAGGGAGATCTGTGCTGATGACCGCTGATTTAACGTTTTTGTTTTAAACCACCGCATTTTCACCTCGAAGTACTCTACTACCTTAATACCCATCCACCACGACGTTGGATAGGACGTGCAGGAGAGAACGATATGAATCTTTTAAGATGGTCTCCCCTTTCGCCAGATTTAACGCCCTGCGACTTCTTTTTGTGGGGTTAAATCGAGGGAGCTATGTTTGTTCCACTCTTACCACACAGTCTGAGTTGAGGCTATATATATATATATATATATATATATATATATATATATAATATCATATCATATCTCATTTATCATATCATATCATATCATATGAAGAGTCCACTGCAAGAATGATGGATGTCATTTGGAATACATTTTTCAGGAGAAGCAATTGAAAGTTTGAAATGCTTAGCGCTCAAAGCTTAACTGTGATTTTCCGATCGTTACTGGACAATGACTATCAGTGTTAATGCCATATAATTCTCTATGTACATTCTATATGTCTTAAGCTATGCATTGACAGTCTTGGTTCATTTTCGACAAGAAAGTGACATCCACCATTCTTGCAGTGGACTCTTCATATCATATCATATCATATCATATCATATCATATCATATCATATCATATCATATCATATCATATCACATCACATCACATCACATCATATCATATATCATATCATATCATATCATATCATATCATATCATATCATATCATATCATATCATATCATATCATATATCACATCACATATCATATCATATCACATCATATCGTATCGTATCATATCATATATCATATATCGTATCACATCACATCGTATCGTATCGTATCACATCATATCATATCATATCATATTATATCATATCAATTCATATCATATATCATATCATATCATATATCATATCATATCATATATCATATCATATCATATCATACTTCGTTTTACACAATTAGGTAAATTTATTCCAAAGAGCGATCCTCGAAATCACTGCTCACAATAAGTGTATTGTCAGTCGTATGGTCGTACAGTAAACAAAACAAGAGAAGTGAAGGGAGCCAAATCACCATTTCACTTCCAAGAATTGAACTTGTTTCCGCTATATTTGTAACCGGAAACACTACAACTTGATTCATAGCTAAGGACAGTGTATCTCTATTGCGAGCTAATTTACCGACATTTTTGTTTTGTTGGCAGTCCTGACGTTAACAGTGCGTTTAATGACGTCTTTCACAGCTTCATTGTAGGGCGAGATGTCCGTGGCTTCAGCCGTCATGTAGTTTCAATCGCTTAGCAGGCACAAACAAGCTTTAGTTATGTCATTCCAAATAATATTGTTACCGGAGAGTAACGTGTGAAGCCTGTTACACGGTGCCGAGAGCAAAAAGCATGTGAAATTACTACACGGGAAGCTTCAGACCATTAGCTCCTTTATATACAATATTTCGGTTACAGTGTTCAACCCCGTCCTTACCCGTGTTGAACCCTTTTCATAGTCCATCTCATTAGATATGCATCGTCACTCAAAACATCTAACGAAAATTTCATAATCGCCGTCGTATCTTCTAGGTGTTACAAGAAAAGGTGACATTGTGGGAAGTGGACACCGACCTTCACATTAACTTCTTAAAGCCCTTCAATGGGGAACACCTCAAGCTCCCTTACTGCTTGACCAAGTCTTTTATTCATAAAAATAAAGTCCTTCTTTTTGCCTCCCTTTTCCTTTCTCTTCTCTTGGCTGATGACTTGGACGGAACACTGCCCTTTGCATATATTTCAATTTATTTTCCTTCTGGTTCTTTTGGTGTCACAAAAATAATGAAAATGAGAGGCGTGGTGAACCCCTGCGATGATGATTGACCAGTGCAGCGTGCAAAGGATCGTGGGATGCTGCAAAGGACCTGCTCTGAGCCTACACAAACAGGATCCGGAGGGGTGCAACTCCGCCATCAAACATTGTGGAATTTTTTAAAACATGCAACCAGTTGCTACAGGTTGGGGCGGGTTTAAATGGAGAGAACTAAAAATTACAAGTGAAAAAGAACCAGACTAAAGGTCTCTGCTCTCTCCATCAGGTTCAGAAACTGCTGTTTCTTAACGGTATTTTGCATTTGAACTTGAAGTGATCGAACGGCTCAGTCTTTCAATTGAAAGCGAAGATTTTTATCTTCTCTAGTTTATACATTATTGGTTTACAACGCTATGTGATATACGAGTTGATGCTTTGACATCTTCATTATTCCAACTGGCAAACTGCAGACAGGTTGAGGTCGAGCAGAAGAAACAAGAAAAGTGGGAGGAAAGTAAAGGAGGGGAGAGGAGCAGAAAATGAGAAAGAGAAAGAGGCAGAAAGTGTATAACGAGAAGGAGGAGGCGAAGAAGATGGAACAGAATACGAAAGATAAGAATAATAAGGATAAACTTAAGTAGAAGAAAAAACGGATAAGGATGAAAAGAAGATAGATGAGAAAGAGAAGAAAACTGAAGATGATAAAGAGAAGAAAACTGAAGATGATAAAGAGAAGAAAACTGAAGATGATAAAGAGAAGAAAACTGAAGATGATAAAGAGAAGAAAACTGAAGATGGGAGAGGCAAGAAAACTGAAGATTAGAAAAAGAAGAAAACTGAAGATTAGAAAGAGAAGAAAACTGAAGATGATAAAGAGAAGAAAACTGAAAATGGGAAAGGGAAGAAAACTTAAGATTAGAAAAAGAAGAAAACTGAAGATGATAAAGAAAAGAAAACTGAAGATGGGAAAGGAAAGAAAACTGAAGATTAGAAAAAGAAGGAAACTGAAGATTAGAAAGAGAAGAAAACTGAAGATGATAAAGAGAAGAAAACTGAAGATGGGAGAGGGAAGAAAACTGAAGATTAGACAAAGAAGAAGACTGAAGATGATAAAGAAAAGAAAACTGAAGATTAGAAAAAGAAGGAAACTGAAGATTAGAAAGACAAGAAAACTGAAGATGATAATGAGAAGAAAACTGAAAATGAGAAAAGGAAGAAAACTTAAGATTAGAAAAAGAAGAAAACTGAAGATGATAAAGAAAAGAAAACTGAAGATGAGAAAAAGAAGAAATCTGAACATGAGATACAGAGAAAACGGAAAATGAAAAAGAAGAAAACTCAAGATGAAATGGAAAAGGCAGAGAAGATAGAAAAAAAAGTAATCCGAAGATGAGAAACAGAAAAGAAGAAAAAGTGAAGAAAACGGAAGCTGAAGACGAAAGAAAACGGAAGATGAGGAAGAGAAAAAATGGAGGAGGATAAAGATAGGAAAACGGAAAAAGTCGATGAGAATAAGAGAAAAAGAAAATAAAGGCAAAGGAGAAGAAGTCGGAGGACAATAAAAACATGGCGAGGAAGATGGAGTAAATTTGAAGTACAACTTCGTTAATCTCTTCTTCAAATATTGGTTACTCTTAAGAGAACAATTGAAACGTGTGATCCCAAGTCCATTTTTATGAAAGAGCTGGACTAGTTTTAGTATCTATGGGCCGTATTCATAGACATTTTTAGGGCGGCCTTCCGGTGGATGATAAGCGTTTTTCGTATTCATAAACCAGTGTTAGCGATAGGATATGATTTGAATTCTGTTCTAGTAACCAGTGGATAGCCGGGGTTAGCTTAGTACATTCGTAGCGCGTGCTGCGAAATGTCTATGAATAGCACCCTATCAGTCTACGGACTGAGCGAGTTTTCAAGCACAATAACATAATCTTTTAGGCAAGAATTGACATTATTTTGGTAGAACAGGCTATAGAAATGACAAAAATGGCCAACTGGACTGAGCGAGTTTTGTGGTCACGCTCTTCAACTTTATTCTCGAGCAACGAAATGATAATGAACAATTAAATATCAAATATCTCTACATTAAACATTCTGGGCCGTACTACTTCTGCTCAATTCTCTCTAAAAAATCTCAGGAAGTCTCCGTAAACACACTAGTCTATATAGCTGATCGCAGATCAGAAAGTCAGAGCAGATGTTGGAGAGAGGAGGCGGCGATTTGACTGCACTTGTCTGATCGAACTTATGATGAAAGTTCACAGGCAGAGACGTTGATTAGTCTACTTTGTACGAGCCCACACACATCTATCATTCCTCACGCAGTTCGCGGACCACTGACGAGAAATAAAACAATGGGGGCACGCTATTATGGCCCTGGTGTTAATCGGCCCATAAATATTACTCAGAAACTGATACAGGTACCAGATAAAACTACTCGGAATGAAAAATAAGTTCACACAACTGTACAGTGCGTGCCGCAATGTTGGGACCAGACCTACGCAACGTACAATTAATGTATTTACTTCTTGAGTAATGTTGTGATCGGGCGCGGGTTCGATTCCTGCTTGGGCTGATTACCTAGTTGGATTTTTCCCGAGGTTTTGCTCAACCGTAAGGCGAATGTCAGGTAATGTATGGCGAATCCTCGTCCTCATCTCTCCTTATCTCCAATCCCATCGATGCGAAATAACTTAGTAGTTGGTACAGCGTCGTTAAATACTTACTTACTGGCTTGTAAGGAACCCGGAGGTTCATTGCTGCCCTCACATAAGCCCGTCTATCCTGTGCAAGATTAATCCAGTCTCTATCATCATATCCCACCTTCCTCAAATCCATTTTAATATTATCTTCCCATCTACGTCTCAGCCTCCCCAAAGGTCCTTTTCCCTCCGGCCTCCCAACTAACACTCTATATGCATTTCTGGATTCGCCCATACGCGCCACATGCCCTGCCCATCTCAAACGCCTGGATTTAATATTCCTAATTATGTCAGGTGAAGAATACAATGCATGCAGTTCTGTGTTGTGTAACTTTCTTCATTCTCCTGTAACTTCATCCCTCTTAGTCCCAAATATTTTCATAAGAACCCGATTCTCAAACACCCTTAATCTCTGTTCCTCTCTCAAAGTGAGAGTCCACGTTTCACAACCATACAGAACAACCGGTAATACAACTGTTTTATAAATTCTAACTTTCAAATTTTTTGACAGCATACTAGATAACAAAAGCTTCTCAACCGAATAGAAACAGGCATTTCCCATAATTTATTCTGCGTTTAATTTCCTCCCGAGTGTCATTTATATTTGTTACTGTTGCTCCAAGATATTTGAATTTGTCCATCTCTTCGAAGAATAAATGTCCAAATTTTATGTTTCCATTTCGTACAATATTCTGGCCACGAGACATAATCATATACTTTGTCTTTTCGGGATTTACTTCCAAACCTATCGCTTTACTTGCTTCAAGTAAAATTTCCGTGATTTCCCTAATCGTTTGTGGATTTTCTCCTAACATATTCACGTCATCCGCATAGACAAGAAGCTGATGTAACCCGTTCGCGTCGTTAAATAACCAACTAAAATAAAAAATAAATACAAATTCTTGAGGACGAAGAAGAAATACAATCACGAGACCTGGTGAATGATACACGTATATAATTATGTGAGTATCATATTCTGAACGAAACGTCACGAAGGGGGGAAAATGAGGTCTGTTATGTGTGGTTCAGTTCAAAAATGAAATAGGCCTACTTAAAGTCAAAAATAATAACTTCCTTTATATTGTCGTCTGCATGTCGAGCAGATAGTTTATTCTTATTGGGTGTCGGAGTTCCAGAAGCACTCATGAGAATGAATCAGTGATCGACTGTGAGAAAAGTTATTTTAAGTTTTCATATGTATTTGCAGGATGTTAAAATAATTCGTAATGCGAGTAATCGAACCATTGAAGAATACGTTTTGTGTGAGAAAAGGCTTCTATAAATCGCAGATAAAACTTTCAACGCATTGTATTCACAAATTAAAAAAATATATATAATATATCATTGTGAATGTACACATGCGAAGAAAAATAAAGGACTATCGCCTGAATCTCAAACGAAACGTGCATTCTTATTCGTTGATCAACTTGACAAATTCTTTACATTGGCGCATTGGGTACGTGTAAAATTCAACAGGCCAAAAACTTTTTACTGAATCAGCGTAGGGTAGTTATTTCCAACTGGCCAACCTGTGACGTAGGAGCGCGTTTTTTCTCTCGGAGCAGAACTGGAAGAGCACGTGAGGGAGGGTAATGTGTCTCCGCTATTCATTTATTTATTTATCTATTTATTTATTTATTTATTTATTTATTATTTTGCTAATAATTGTAACATAAAATATAATATAGGCTATACAGAAAAACTTTAGCTCGCCCCTGAAAGAGTAGAACTCGTGCTCAGGGGTGGATTCCTGAATTTAAATTAATAATTATACAATACAATTTGTCTTATGTCTACTGTGCAATTATAGTATACAAATTTAAATTTACAATTTTTCAATTTTTATAAAATCCATACATAACTTTTTTAATTTAATACTAGAACTATTAGAATAGACAAGATTAGGATATTTAAATATAAATTTGTTATATATTCTTGGATCTAAATTACTACTATGATTAAATACTGTAACAGTGTTGCATTTTGGTTCAAACAATCTTAAAGAATTCATACCTTTTCTTTCATAACTATGAGAATACAACTCAAAATTATTTCGATTTTTAATGTATGAATTTTATTAATACAATATAATAAATTTGTCTTACGTTAAGTACATTAAAGTCTAGAAACAAATTTTGAGATGGAAAATCAATAGGTTTATGAAGACATATTTTAATTATTTTCTTCTGTAATAAATAAAGTGGATTAAAATTGGGTTTAAATGAACTACCCCATCCTATAATTCCATACGTAATTACCGATTGAAATAAAGTTAAATATATTGTACGTAATAAACTTATTGACAAGTAATTCTTCAATAAAACAAAATAATATACTATTTTACGTAATTTATTATAAAGGTAATTAATGTGTTGGTTCCATTTTATATGATTATCGAAAATTATGCCTAAATACTTAACTTCAGAGGACTCTTTAATAATCGAATATTTACACTGTATAATACAAAAATCAGAATTATGTAATTTAATACTTAATATAGATGTAGGAGGTTTGTTACATTTTTCAGATAATGAGAATTGAATAATTATGGTTTTATTTTCGTTGATAGAAAGATAATTTATGTCAAACCATTTTTTTTATTAATTTAAGTCCATTATTTGAATTATTATATACATCATACCAGGTTTTTCCACCAAAACGTAAAACTGTGTCATATGCATAGGAATAGTGAACACCATTGTATTTAAACATCTCCATCCTTTTCACTGCTACTCCTCCTACATTATCCTTTCACATATGCTTACAACCTCAAGGAACTTGAGAGCAGAGACGTATGATGTCACAGAGCCAGCAGTTGGAAATGCCTGGCGAAGAGGAAGAAGGATGATTATGATTATTAATTCTAAAGGTAAAAGTATCCCCTATGCATGCCATTAAGGCACTTGTGGTTCATGGAGGTAGAACACCATGCTTTCTTGATCTAATTCAAAAGAAACCAAAGCAGGAAAATAAGGCATAATAAATCAAACTAACAAGGCCAAAAATAATCTAAAAACAGGGACAAAATTACTTCATATGTGAATACAATAGGCGTTTAAAAACTAATCTTCGTTTGGAATCGAACCCGGTATACTGGATTTATTCTCGGACATGCTCCCATTCAAATCATAGCTTACGGTGTAAACGTCAGTAAATTCGAAACTGACTCAGGTTCTTAATTTTCAGTAGTGACTGTATATTTAAGTTGTGAATGAAGACTGGCTCAAAATTACGTCACTCAGAGACACAGCAACCAATCATTGAAAAGGGAAGCTCAGTGAGGGTCAATTGCGCGCGTAATACGTACCGGGCTGCCAACTTTCTCTGGGGCATAAATTAACTATAACAGTTTATTAAATGAAACAAAACGAATAAACGGCTGCTGGCGAGCGAGGGGAACGAACGAAGGCTTTCACGTCAACGGTGGCTTTTTGATTAATTGGCGCACGAGAATGGTTACGAGCTCCAATGAAGCGTGACTGGAAGTTGCCCAACCCCCACCACCACTACTGCCCTTCGCGATAAGTGCTGCACAGCAGTGTCACTTAGTGCACTTTAAAGCAGAGCTTTCAGTTCCCAAACAGATTTTCACGACATGTTTCAATACTTTTCCACAATGGCTGACTGCTTTTATTAGCAACAGCAACGACTCTAAACAAATCAATATTCTAAATCTAGGCCTATGTGATTATTATTATTATTATTATTATTATTATTATTATTATTATTATTATTATTATTATTATTGGTGCTGCATTATCAAATCTCATATATATTGACTATCCATGCTGGAGTCCCGACTTCAAATCTCGGTTGTTTAAATAAAATTTTTTAACAAATATAGTGTTGTTTCAGGTTTCCATCGGGATACTACAATTTCCCTTGCTACCACTTTACGATTTCCTACAATTAAATATAAGAAATAATTCGCACTACCACTGTGATGAGGCCAAGGATCAAGAGATCGAAGACAGAAGCACCTATTGCACAAAGACAAGACATTCATGGACTTCATCTAAATCAATCTTCCTAATGTATCCAGCTGTTTGCTGACAACATAAAGTCCACTATAATCCACTGCAGTCTATTCAGTTGTTTTTCACGAGAAATGAGAGGTATTTTGATCGGTGTTCATTATAGTTGCCTGTTGCTAATAGCCAGAGGTGGGGTGTTATACAGCAGGGCTGTCTTCTGCAACTGGTACTGATGATTTTAATTTACTACTTATTTTGTGGTTTATGGATGGACGGTATAGGAGAATGTGTTCCAGATCTTCATCATGATTATTACACCACAGACAAGTAGAATTATCAGAAATGTGAAATCGGTGTAGGTACAATTGTGTGACAATGTGACCTGTTATAGCTCTTGTTAAAAATGTTTGAACATGTCTGGGCAAGTTTTTGTACATATCCAGGTCATTTGGTTTCTTTTGTACAGACTGTAAAATTTTTCCTTTGTCAGAAGAGAGCCAATTGTTGATCCATAGGTTTGTAAAATGAGACTTTACTGAAGCAAAAGCACAGGATAGAAATGTCACTTGAAGAGGTCTTGAATATGTTGCCTGTTTTGCAATATTATCGACTTTCTCGTTTCCAGGTATACCACAATGACTAGGTATCCATCGAAATGTTATTTCCTTTTGGAGTTCTTTTAGTTTAGGCCTACTTAGTTGTTTCTGAATTGGAATAATTCTATGTGCATATAGGTTTGGTACATATTTCATTATATTAAATATAGTCCCCTTGGAGTCGGTAAGTATGCAAATAGATTTTTCAGAAATTTGAGTAACACACTGAAGAGGAGCATCAATAGCTAGCAATTCAGTGTCAAGACTGAAGGAGGATGAACATGGTATGAAATAACTTTCCTGCTCCTGATGTCCCATTATTAGGATTTGACTTTTTCTAAAGTCCAGTTGGTTTACACTGGCAATAGAATTTTTAGAGGCAGGAAGAAATATCCTCTCTCTTGGAAGCATTGTTGCCGGAACCTCTAAAGAATGCCATAGGGTGTTGGAGAGAGGTGGAAACTACCTGTGGTAATAGTGTCGGAACTGTCTCCACCATCTAATTGTAAAAATGTGTCTTTTTTCAACACTTGTTTGAAAAATCACAAACATATGTGAAACTATCGATGTTAATTAAAATATGGAATCAATTTCAACTTAACAACCAACATAACTCTCAATGGGTACACCACCAATTTTATTATAACCATCACTGACTGACTGAAGCGGCGAGGCATCTAGGAAAAAGGTATGACAAAAGCGTTTTGTTCTTCAGGAAAATTCTAAGCCTTAATGAAGGTTTTGCATTGAGCTTCAATAAGTGTAGACGAGATTCCTTCTCCTACCCGCTTGTGCCAATATAAACCGAAAATAATATAATAGACCTCAATGCTATCATCATCATCATCATCATCATCATCATCATCATCATCATCATCATCATCATCATATTTGCTAATACAGTCGAAATTGATTATTTCATATATCAAGGAAGCATTAAAAAAAGGCGAATTATCCAAGATTTCAATTGAGACAAGTTCCAATTGTTTCTTACTTTCTATGCCAGAGAAATTTTGATTGAAATGTATCAACTTTTTCGACAGAAAGGGTCCGAACCAACCAAGTTTATGGAGCCTCCATGGAAAACGTTCATAGAAACTCTTGTATAAAAAATCAATGTAATACAGTAAGAACAAAATTTTTACTCAAGGTTTCATATTACATTGTGAAAATACAGGACAGTCAAAATTAAAAAAAAAAGCTCGATATATTATTGTTTTTAGAATTTAATCTTTGATTCATGCAAAATGCTTCAATTTTATTGAGCGACTGAAAAATATTTTTCATTCATATCTTGTTATCCTTCAGCATAGCATCTTAATTCCCTGGTGGTCCCTGACCAGGGCTTTTGTACTTAGATATTGGTTTCTCGGGAAGTTCTGACCCTTCTTCATCTAAAGACAGGTCAACGGTCTGCTCGCGTTATATTGATGTATGATTTTCGTACTTTTGGAACTGAATTTCGTTCAATTTCACTTCGAATTACAAAAAAAAAAAAAAAAAAAAAAAAATTGAATGTGATTTTTTAGCATTGCGTTTTTTGTGGGGATGTCAAGAGATGGCATGAAAAGTTCGAATTAAACACGATTTCGAATTTAAAATTTTCGAATTTGACAAGATCGACTATATTTAAAAACTGCAAATGCACTGAACATGTGAGTCATAATTTTATATAATTTTCACAGCGTAAAAATGAATCATTTAGGAGTTTTTATGGTATGAGACGAAACTTTTAAGATTTTCTTTTTTGTTATTACGTACCGGTAGTATACGAATTCTTTTATTCTTAAATTTGAATATAATACACACTTCTCAAAAACAAATTATGTTACAAAATTAAATTTTTGTCTAGATTTTCGGAACTAAAGTACGATAAAAGTGTATTATTATTATTATTATTATTATTATTATCATTATTATTATTATTATTATTTGACAATTTCAATTATTTTCATTGAAACTGTTAATTTTAATTACAGTATGTTTGATAGTGAAATGAATTCTTTTTTCAACGTTACTAACTAATCAGTAATCACATAGGCCTAAGCACTATTATAATAATACATTTTATAGAATTTCATTAAGAATTACTAGTATAAAATGAAGCTCCTTACATAATTTTTGTTTGAGAACTATGCCCTCATTCTCATAAAATAATTCAAATTTTAATGTAAGTTATTATTGGAAGATTATACAGCAAGTCTACTGTGAACCTTCAACATCTGAACGTTTATTTTTATTGTCAGGATGTACTACAGATGTGTTTCTGGTCATAAAATAATAGCAGACTCAAAAAGTTTATGTATCAATTTCATAGTACACGCCGAAGTCATTGTAACGCTGCGACAATGAGTCATTTATAAAATGGCGTCTCCTAGCGAGCGTGCCCATGTTGTTTGGTGGCATGCAGAGACACAATCAGTTATTAAAGTGCAAGAAACTTCCGTCGATAGTACAATAAGGACTTACCGACGTTTAAGAATATCAAGGAGTGGTGTATAGGCAGCTTCACCGTTTTTGGCATGTGAAATAAGTAATGGGAACCTTAAGTGTGAGTGTGTTACATTTGTAACAGACTATGGGCGATAAAGATGGCAATTATTGTGATTTGCAGATTGCTGATGTGACGTGTATTTAGAAAGAGGTACGGTTCTCAGCTGCAGTGGCAACAGAAACTCACTGACTGGACAGTGTATTCAAAGACAGACCGCAGGAACGCTAGCGTAGGGAAAGCTAAGTGCGAGTATCTTACTTTTGTGCGAGATCGTGCGTATTTGCTTGGTTTCCGCACAAAACCAATCCGCGGAAAGTCTAAAATTCCACATTCAGTATTCCCAACCTAACACACATAACAATTTCCCTCTTCTTACCGCTTAAGTGACATATTGATTTTACTGCTTTAGGCTTTTAACATATTATTTTTAGAGACGTTCAATATAGTAATAATTATAAATTGGAAATTTACCACTGCAATTTCACCTAAATTGCACTGTTAATTATTGTTTTTAAATATTTGTAAAAATTAAGTAAACTCTACAACTCCACTAAAGTTACTGCATTCGTGATGCAAGTAACATTAAGGAAGCCGTGAAAAAATCAACACGATTCCAGATTCATCATAGACTGGGGGGAAAAAAAAAAGACAGACGTATATCACGGCCTGCTGGAGTATAGTAAACACAGAAAACATTTTAAAGCAACAATGTTGAAGATAGATATTTTTTGTTTTTCAAATTTACCGTCATTGAACAGAAACCAAGATGGAGATTTCATTGCAACGAATTAGAAATTCGTCTTTCAGGTATGTAATAAACGATCTTCACACAAAATAATGTACGATACACGAGCGGTATGTTTTCTTTCAATTCTCGGAAATTAAAAAAGCTCAACTACGTTTCGCTTTTTTCAAACTTTTCCTCGAACATGAGAACTTCAACATACCGCGCTTGTAACGCATATTACTATTGCCGCAGTCTGGGCAGTAAGACTGACAACTGTGGTTGGCAGATTGTTGACTTGACGTGTACAGGAGGCGGTACAATTCTCAGCTACACTATCAACAGATGCTTTCAGACTGTCTTGTACTCAAGGAGACGAGCTAGAAACGCTGGCGTCAGCAATAGTAAGATTTGACCAACGGTAATGTGTTGAAAGGACACGGAGGCGGGAATCCCGGTATCCAGGAAGGGGCTATTGAAAATGTGCGGGTATTGTTTGAAAGAAGTCCAGAGAAATCAATCAGACAAGCAGCGAGAGAACTTGGAACAATGGTACACAAGATTCTTCACCAACGATTACATTTTCACGCATTCAAGGTGCAGATTTTGTAAGAAATCAAACCCTGCAGATTTTGTAAGAAATCAAACCCGACAACCGAATAAAGCGAGAATCATTTGTAATCGATATGTTGTATCACAGTGCTGATCACAGAAACTCTATATCGCACATAATGTTTTCAGAAATTCGTCGAACTGAGTGATGTGTAAGTTGAATCGATAGATAACACCAAATAGTGAATTACGATACTTACAGGAAGGCGACTCTACGAACTTCAATAATCAGCCCTACTATAGCAGTAGTAAACACAAGAAGTCTCGGGTTGCGGTATAAGTCTTCGGATCCTCCTCGGTGCTGGAAAAAAGAAAGAAGAGAAGTTAGACCTAAGGTTGTCAGAAGAGATGAGTTTCGTGAGAATAACGATTGACTGTACTAATGGGCTAAGGAAATCAGAGAAGACAAACCGTAAGAATTAGAAATGGACTTTATCCAATAATATCTACAAGAATATTGGCTGAAGTATTATCAGCAAGTTTTCAGAACAGAAATACATAAATTATCAACAGTAATCTCACTAGAGGTTTTGATTCATTTAGAGAAAATCAGAACTCGAGTGGGATTTAATTGACTATTACACGATTAGAAGAAAGTATATAAAGATTAGAAGTAACGAAGTACTCCAATACAATAAAATATTGACTTACGAAAATACAAAACGGTCTTCAAACTTGTACCATCTCGACATTATAAATATTACGCTAGTAGATGGCAGTAGTGTGTTATGATTAGCTGTTTTCTTATCAGTTGTGTCAACTATGGAATCTTCATTGAACTCTGTGGACGGTTACTGGTCAAGAAGGCTTTGTTGATTCAGTTTCATTTTTATTAAAACAGTTGCATTCCACTTCAATTATCCCGATCCCAGTAATCAACGTCATTTGACAGATGATTTTCAATAAATCTTAGTATTAAACAATCTCTGATACGTGACTATTCATAATATCATATAGGAGAAGCTATAACATAACCTAAATAATATGAACAAGTGTTAGAAAAGTTTTAATTAGGGATGATGAAATAAACAAGAAACATTTTAATTAACGTTGACGTAATAAAAAATAAAAAATGAATAATTTTAAAAGAAACAATTATTGAAAGTAGGTACAATTTTCAAATTTGAATGTTTTAGTGGTTGGTGGTTCAGTTGATGTTATATTGGACGTGTGCGTAAAAGAACTCGTTGATGTACATGGTGTATCCCTCAACTTATTCAGGATTTCCGAATGGTGCTCTTCATTTATTTGTAAATAGGGTTTCAGGGAAGATGTATAGCTATGACCAGTGATCTTTATTAATTCTTGTTCTTGAATGCCAATGTGAGTCATATTTGAAAGTGCTGTGCATCGACTGGAGTGGTTTGTAATTTTCTGTTTTTTTTTTTTTTTTTTTTTTTTTGACGTCCAGATCAGTGCAGTTTGAAATGTTGGCAAACAAAGAAACAAATGCTAGGGTAGTGATAAAAATAAACAAATGCTAGCTCGCGATAAAATTTAAAAAATGCTAGGGACGCGATAAAATTATGCGATAAGCAGCCATGATTGGTTGAAAGATGTCCTTTCGTAACATTTTATTGGTCAAATGTAGTGTGACGTAGTAAAAGTGTAACAGTCAAAACAAATAATGAACTGTAAACTACAGGTAGAGCTACTTGAACAACATACAAATATGATGAAGAACGCAACTGGACACCGAGTTCTAATATAGGCTATGGCAAAGGTGGGACTTTTTTCATTTGTTTATACATTCGTATTTACTTAACTACTAAACATTGATTGTGTACTTATGATTCTGAAATAAATTATTTCAATTTAAAATTACGATTTGTGTTGTTTGAATATGTATCCTCGCTATTTAATTGCAAGAAATTGGATAATGAATTTCAGTTTTCCTATGTAATTATTAAATTGAAATACATAGACACAAAATAACGTTAGTTTATAATTATCGGAAGAGATTTTAAGATCATTCTACAACCAAAAGTATATCGGTACTGAAGTAAAATGGACGGCTAAGGGATAGATTCGGATTAAAATTTCAGCGCTATCATATATACAGTCTTTAGATACGATTCTGTGAAATATTCATGTATTTCCTGTCATAATCTCACTGTCTTCATTAGTCAATAACATTCTTTGCTCTATATAGAAATCAAATTCTAGATCCAATACATTATTAGGCATCAAACTGCAACAATACAATCAAAACTCTTTTTTATTAATATTAATTATTCCTTATTTATCTATTTATTTATTTATTTATTTATTTAACCTGGTAGAAATAAGGCAACAAGGCCTTCTCTTCCCCTCTACCAGGGGATTACAACTGCAATATTAAGAAAACAATTACAATTATAATTACAATTAATATTAAATTTACAGATACAATAAAAATCAAAGTACTAAAAGATTAACTGATTAATAAAAGCTAGACAGTTTATTGTGATTCCTTATGTAGCAGAAGAAAAAATGAGGCCCAGAATATTTCGATATGAGCCATTCTTAGCGACGTATTACCAAATGACTATTCACAGCTATTAAAATTTTCTTCTCGACTTCATCTTTCTATCATTACCAATCTTTATCTATAGGCCACGTGTCAATTATATGGTATCTAACATTTCATCGAGATTGCCTGGCATCGCCAATTGTCCAATCTTCTCCAATAATGACAGAGTATTGAGGTTATGTCGCTTTGTCGGGGTAACCATTAAGCAGAACACAACAAAGGGTAATCTGCGGTTGGAGACATCCTGGATCTAATTAGTGCTCGACACTAATTCCTGTTTGCAGTAAGTCACGCGAATCCGAAGGAAAATGGATGCGAGCTGCAGTGCAATAAGTCTGGCCGTACTTTATAGCTTCGCTTGTTGCAGAACAGGGGTGGCTAACTAAGATTCCTTTTAAGGAAACGGAGCTTTAATGATACTTGAAGAAAGTATAATGGATGAAAAGAAGTGTTCATAGTTAGCTTTAAAGGCTTCAATGCCTTGGATGAGGAGAATTTTTCGTTTTTAAGTGTGAAATCACTTGTTCAGATATGAGGCTCTGCCATACACAGTAACATATTTCCAACTAGTTTATAAAAGAAGGGATGTGAAGAAGGCTGAAAAGGTGTAAGAAACGAGAACGGATAAGAGAGTGCGCCCAAGTAAGAGGCGAAGAAGAGAAAGTGAGAGGAAGGGGAGGTAAAAATGAGAGAGGAAGAAAAGAGGAGAGTATGAGAGAAACAAAATAAAATAAAAAAGAGCGAAAGGAAAGAAAATAAAGAAAAGAGAAGAAGAAAATAAAAGAAAAGAAAGACGAGGAGAGAAAAGAGGAAACAAAATAGTAGAGTGAGAGGAAGGAAGGAAAACAAAAAGAGAGTTATAGAAAAAAGGAAAGAATAAGAGAAAGAAAAGAAAATTATTATTATCGTATCTCCAATGGGGGTAGCCCTATTTTACATATGTATGCTAGAGCTATAGTTTTACACAAAAAAATAGGCCTAAGCATAAAAACAAATTGAAAAGAAAAAAATTAGCTTACACAAAGTAAACAAAACGTAAACAATCCGTAATTTAAACACTGCGATTGCAAATCAAACATCAGGCATCAATTTGAGACATACAAAAAAGAAACAGTTACAACACATAAATGTAACATTTCTTATAGCCGTTCTCTATAACACAGTTATGCAACTTTCCGTAACATACATCATAAATTAATACACAATAGTCACACAAACACAATCAAGCATCCCATAACTATGACTCACATACACAACAAATCAAGCATCCTCTACAACACATACACTTCAACGTAATAGCCATACTTTTAAAAGTTACAAATTTGGCTCCAAAAAGAATAAATAGGACACTGTTACTAAATATTGTTATTTTCTACAAGGTCTTAAACACATCTGTAATAAATCTGTGAAATTCCTTTATGCAACATTGTTTCAGAAGAACTTTTGTTATTGGTGGTGAGAAAGTTGTGTCGCACATGCTAAAATGGGTTTCTAGCCGGTATCTCTTGCGTTCTTGTAGGGGGCACTCAAATAACAGGTGGTCGACTGTTTGTGTGGGGTAAAGAAAAGAAAATAAGAGAAAATAATGAGAAGAAGAGGAGAAAATAAAAATACGAGAGAGAAAAAGATAGTGAAAGAAAAGAAATGAGCGACAGACAAAAGAGAAAATAAAATATAAAAGTGATAGGAAGAAAAGGAAATACAAAGGAGTGAGAAAGAAAAAAAAAGAAAATAAAAGACAAGGGTGAGAGGTAGAAAAGAAAAGAAAATAAATAATTGTGAGGAAGAAAAGGAAATAAACGAAAAGAGTAGACGTAATGGAGGATAAGGAAACAGAAGAAAGGAGAGAGAGAAAGAAAAGAAAAACAAAAGAAAAGAGCCAGAGGAATAAAATAAAATAAAATAAAAGTGTGAGAGAGAAAGGAAAGAGAAGGGAAGGAAAGGGAAAGGAGATACGAAAAGAAAATATGAAGACAACAGTAGTGAAGAGGATAGAAAATGAAGATAAGAGAGAGGATAATAAAACAGTGGAAAGGAGAAAAGAGAGAAGAAGGAAAGAGAAAGTAGTGTGTTAGAGGAAAATGAGGAATAAAGGAAGGAACGAGATAAATTAATAAGGAGGAAAAGGATATTCATGCAATGATACTAAAACAACCCGCGCAGTTGATACAGCGTCATTAAGTAACATATTTGTTTAAATTGTCAAACAATCTTATACCACAGTCTAGTATATACAGTCACGAAGCTCAATACGTAGTAAATATGCATCCATAGATAGTTGTTAACCACTAGGATCGCTACTATCGCCTCGTTACAAACAATGCGAAATAGTACCTGCACAGTCTATTGTTCCTAGTACCCTCAAAACTCAAGCTTCGTGACTGTATATACTAGACTGTGCTTATACACAATCATTTTATCAAACGGAATGAATTAATTAAGAAGATGGTCGATGTATATAGTTTAAAAAATATCGCGAAGGTAAAATATTCGCAGGCTATGCGTAACTGCAAGTGGAAATAAAAGTTTTGATTCACTTGTGTCATATACAAGATCTTTTTCAACACCGACTGAGAAAACAAAGACGCTTTCTATGTTTATTTGAAATTATAAATGTTAGTAACTGGCACAATATTTTCCTGCAATATGAAGTTTGTACTCGTATAATATGAGTCGTTCAGAGCAAAAGTGGTGTAAGTAAAAGTTGGTTAATGAGGTTTAAAGTAAAATTTATGTAAAATATAGAGCAAAGTAGCAATTAATATGGCCTTCTTGCTATCCATTGACTACTAATAGTTTAAATCAATTGAATATTAATTGCTATCTTGCGCTGTATTTTACAGAATGTTTACTTTAACCTTCATTACCCATTTTTTACTTAGACCACTTCTGCTCTGAACGGCTCATATATGAGTTCATCGATTATCTAAAAATAATATTTGAGTCATTATTTTATTCACTATTTGTTAAAGTAACAATTTGTTCATCATTATTGTTAAAGCGGAGTTTAGTAACAAGATTTAGTCATTAACCTGCTACTTATGAGGGTGATTAAAAAAGTAAGGTAACAAGAGCTCTCAGGGTGAAATATTCCCGTCTTGTTCGAATTTTCAGTCAGAACCGCAGCAGCAGACCACAGCTTTAACACGCAGTCATTAGAGTGCACATTATGTTACGTCATACCCTCGCAATATCAGTTGTAAGATGGCTGCGCGCACGGAAACATGGTCAAACGTGGAAGAGTGTAATGTGATCCGCTTTTGAGTTTGAAGGGCACCTCACTAGCAGAAATTCATCGTTGGAAATCTGCGAAATGGCGCTTCCGTTGGAAGGAATTGGGCCTTTCCCCTACAGCCCCGACCTGGCACAAAATTCGAGTTTTATGAAGCACTTTATAGGACAAGAGGTGTCATGTTATTTGGGAAACTATGTTGTGACATTATTGAGTTGTGATTTGTTAGATACACCCTTATTCGAGGGAGGTCTTCAATTCACAACATGAATTGAATTTAAGAGGCATATTGGTCGGACAAGTTAGCATATAAATGAAATAAGTATAATAATCCTTCAATAACTGTCTTTTTAACCTAATAAATAATACAAAAATTACATTAGGTCATTACACAATCAAACATGACTAGCTGTTTCGCCAATTAATGGCATATAGTAATGCTTTGAGCATAAAGACATAGGTAAATGACAAAATACGGTAATAAAATATGATGAATTGCATGATGAAAAATTGGAAGAGATTAATTAAAAACAGTATTACATGAATAACAAAGTAATGTAATAATAATTACTTAAAGGCGTAGTGGTTGTAGTGATTAAACTTCATATACAGTTTAAATGTTAAAATACAGAATCCAATTTTTTTATTCATAACACGCTACCCATTTTTTGCGACGTGATGACTGCTGCAATATTTTTACCCTTTTTAACTATGTTATCTTCATACTTCTACGCTGCAAACATGCTCTTTTAGCCTTCCATTCAATGCATGGATTCTGTATTTTAACATTTAGACTCTATATGAAGTTTAATCACTATTACCACTACGCCTTTAAGTGATTATTATTACCTTATTTTGTGATTGTAGAGTTATTCATGTAATACTGTTTTTAATTAATCTCCTCCAATTTTTCATAGTGCAATTCATCATATTTTATTATTCTGCCATTTACCTATGTCTTTATGCTCAAAGCATTACTATATGCTAATAGACCTGAAGATGCCATTAATTGGCGAAAGCGCTAGTCATGTTTGATTGTGTAATGACCTAATGTAATTTTTGTATTATTTCTTAGGTTTATAAGACAGTTATTGAAGGATTATTATACTTATTTAATTTATGAATTGAATTTTTGCAGCAAAACGTATAACGATAACAAAATGTTATACCCGGCCCCGGAAAAATTTTTCCCTTGAAATTATTCAAATCTGCTTTACAGGGAGCCTTACCTGAAAGACTAGATTTGCATAATATATACGTCACTGTGTACGTTAACAGAAAACCACAATTCCAAGTCACACAGAGATTGTGTGCACTCGATGTGGGTCTCTGGCGTTTCGTCAGCCCACGCGAGTTGTGTGGATATAAAGGGAAGAGTTGAGACGGTGTCTGGTGGAGTTCCCGGGTAGCTCAGTGGCAGAGCGCTGGTACGTTCAACCAGAGGTCCCGAGATCGATACCCGGCCCCGGAACAATTTTTCCCTTGAAATTATTCAAATCTGGTTTAAAGGGAGCCTTACCTGAACGACTAGATTTGCATAATATATACGTCACTGTGTACGTTAACAGAAAACCATAATTCCAAGTCACACAGAGATTGTGTGCACTCGATGTGGGTCTCTGGCGTTTCGTCAGCCCACGCGAGTTGTGTGGATATAAAGGGAAGAGTTGAGACGGTGTCTGGTGGAGTTCCGTGGCAGAGCGCTTGTACGTTCAACCAGAGGTCCCGGGATCGATACCCGGCCCCGGAACAATTTTTCCCTTGAAATTATTCATAACAAAATGTGTTATATTCTTGAAATCAATTCCTTTTGTTCTAATTTCAATCGAATATCTATATTACTCGCTATATCTTGTGTTTAAACGAATACGTAGGCGTCCATTTTCTCACCCCTGTAAAACAAGCAAGGAACTATTTTACACCACACACCGGGAGTGCAATATTTATGTAGTCGCTGGATCAATTTACACATGTTCGAAGCCGAAGGTGTACAAATAAGTTGATTATACAAATGTGATCGATTGCTTTACGTTTTCAATTATTGCCTCTAACACGACAGAGGAGTGGGGAGAGGGGACACGATATTCACCCCTTCTCTCCCCTCCAACATATCCTTTTCTCCACATGTCAGTTTAAATTGTTCTAACAAGAAGCAAGCTCGGAACGTGACCGGCCGCCAACGCCTACAATTCCGACGACAACCCACAGAAGTGTGCGAGTGTGTGTTTTCATTGTGATTTGGGGCGCAAGTGTTTATGTCTTACGGTGGCTTTGCATAACTTAAAAACCAATTTTACTCAATCGCCGCTACTAAATCATTGTACTGTGAGTTAGTACGCTTTCCACTGATAGTTGCGGAACGCCTCACGATTTAGTTATTGAGTTGTCTAGCCTATTAGCTAATAGGCTTCCGAGACTAAAAGGATCTATAAAAGGATATTACGATCTTGTGTGTGTGCAATTATTTCACCAGTTTTCCTCCAAGCTATTTTACAATCAGCTTTAGTTTGTTATTGCCTCATTTAGCAACTCTATCAACAGCAAATATTAAACAGTTGTGATTATCATATTACAAAAGACAATCAAACAAGGTGAAGGTTTATCATATTCTGAAATGCTGACAGATTCTTCTCACCAACGAGCTCTTTGTACCAACTTCGTCATTTATATCACTTTTGCGGCTTCTGCATATTAATTCTGCAGTGCCTGGGAAAAGTGACATAAGTCAGTTTCCACAAACCTTTTTTGATAATTTATATATATATATATATATATATATATAGTAAAATATCGTTGGAACAAACGCCAATATAACGAAATATATAGCCTAGCATTACGAAAATATTTCCCGTGTCCTGCCGTTTTCCCGTATAATTTTATGTTAAAATAGATCAGTTTAATGAATTTCGCTTTTACGAAAAGAAAAACGTCAGTATAACAAAAAAATAAATTCGCTCCTTGCCGAAAAGTCGAATGCTTTAAATATAGGACACAATTCTTTAGCAAGCAGGGAAATATTTCATATTATAATAACACTGCAATTGCATAGTGGCCACGTGGTCATCAAATATCTAGCTAATTAGTAAGTGTGCTATGGTGCAGATATCTCACAATTTTGCGTTAGTTTTTTCATGCAGTTCTTCCCTTGTTCTCTCCATTTAATTTCCTTCAACCACTAATTTCGCAACATGGATGTGCTCATTATGACATTTTTTTTTATTTAAAGTGCTAACAATGTTACCTAACGTGGAAGTCTGAAAATACTCGTACATTCCATAACACGTGATTAAAAAAGGTTGGAGCAAACACAATTAATCTCCTATCGGCTGTACTGTCCATTCACTCATGTTTTAGCTAGGGGATGGGGAGCGCAGGTAGAGTTTTAGTCAGTGGAAGGGGGTAGTGTTTACTTGATCTGAAGCTAGTCAAAACCCTATTCTATACAGCTATATAGCCTATCCTGATAGAGCTACTTTATTCGAACCTTATTTATTAATATAATACACAGCTCCACATTGACCACGTCTTATTAAAGAAGTGGTTTAGCTACGAGAAAAATTTCAAGAATATTTTACAAGTATGTTGCTGTAATTAATGAATGAATCTTATAATAAACTGAATGAGCAAGGTATTAACTGACATGCCATTAGTGAATAAAATAGCCCGGAAAATTTTAAATGGGAAAATCTTCCTAAACAATTTCATGGCAGTTTTTCCCTTATTAAATAATTATTTTAGCTTACTGATTTTCATAAGTTTTACACCCATATACCATGCACACATGGACACTTACACATGACACAATACATTCAAGTTGTCTTAAATTTAATTTTTTGCTGCTTTCCTAACCATGCAATTATATCTACAAAAAAATGCAATTTTTATGAGTTGGCCAACACCTTCAAATAAAGAAAATTAGTACAAGACAGCGGGTCGATAAGGCAGTAATTATATGAGCGACAGTCATGCTCGTGGTTTTTTGAGCCGTGGCTGCTTTGCAACTGGACAGCTCGTGCGGAGGCCATATCTCGAATCTCGGGATTACATTTATGCGAGGAAAAGACACTTTAGAGTGTGTTTCTCCAGAACGTAGCCTACTGTTGTGTTTCACAATCTCCTCTCTGCGTAACCTTGACAGCAGAGTCGTTCATTAAAATTTAATTTATACCCGTGTTCAAAGCGATTGCCCGATAGACCTATCACTACCTAGTGCGAGCAAACATGCTAAAATATCTATTACGACAAACCATACTTGGACTTGCATTCAGTTCTCTATCAGCTTACACATCTTCTTCTGTTCATTCTTCCATCTTCATGTAGTAGGCTCTAATGAACCTGTTATGTGTGGAATACAGTTTGAAAATGTATCATTCTTTCATTTTCCATTTATGTATTTATTTCATATTTTTTTAACTAGTCGCCGCTGTCGCTGAGAGAAAAATGAAGTATGTAGGTAGAAAGTAGTCAAATGTAGAAGAAGAAGGATAAAGAAGAAAGGAGAAAACGGGAAAATATGGAGATGATGATAATAATAATAATAAATGTTAATCTATTATTACTGTTATTATTACAATATATACTATATGAAAACAAAAGACAATATAATTTAACCACAAAAAAGATAAAGCATAAGAAGATCAAGGAGGAAGAAGAAACAAGGTAAGAGGAAGAATAAGAGAAAATAACAGTAACAGGAAAGGAGAGAAAAGCGGAAGACTCAGAAAATAACAAAATTAGTCCTATAAAGACGCTATGGAGAAGAAAATATAAGGTGAAGTTAGAAGATTAAAACAAATTGAACAAATCAATGAAGCAGGAAACAAATTCGAAATACTAAGAAGAGAGCAAAGAAATAAAAGTTAAATTAAAGTGAAAGACGAAGAAGGGGTAGCAAAGTGAGAACGAGAAGAACGAAGGGGCGGTCAAGGGTAAGAAAGGAATGGACAAGGAGAAGAAAGAGACGAACTGACAAGAAAAAAAATTATGGACAAGGAATAGCAAAGTGCAAACAAGGAGAAGGAAGGAATGGACAAGGAGGAGGAAGGGACGGACATGGAGAAGGAAGGGAGGAAACAAGGAGAAGGGTCAAGCGAACAAAAGGAATGAAGGAAAGGACAATATTTAGGATGAGATGGGCAAGAATTAAGGAGGAACGGATAAGATTTAAAGAGGAGCGGAAATGAAGAAAAAAGATACGGAAAAGCTGAAGAAAGGGACGGACAAGTAAAAGGAAGGGACGGCAAGAAGAAGGAAGGATGGACAAGGAGAAGGAAGGGACGGACAAGAAGGAAAGGACGGACAAGAGAAGGAAGGGACGGACAGGAAGGAAGGGATGGACAAGGAGAAGGAAGGGACGGACAAGGAGAAGGAAGGGATGTACAAGGAGACGGAAGGGACGGACAAGGAGAAGGAAAGGACGGACAAGTAAAAGGAACGGACGGCAAGAAGAAGGAAGGGATGGACAAGGAGAGGGAAGGAACGGACAAGGAGAAGGAAAGGACGGACAAGTAAAAGGAAGGGACGGCAAGAAGAAGGAAGGGATGGACAAGGAGAAGGAAGGAACGGACAAGGAGAAGGAAAGGACGGACAAGTAAAAGGAAGGGATGGTAAGAAGAAGGAAGGGATGTACAAGGAGACGGAAGGGACGGACAAGGAGAAGGAAAGGACGGACAAGTAAAAGGAAGGGACGGCAAGAAGAAGGAA
Organism: Periplaneta americana; assembly: GCF_040183065.1. NCBI lineage: Eukaryota > Metazoa > Arthropoda > Insecta > Blattodea > Blattidae > Periplaneta > Periplaneta americana. The sequence continues at coordinate 120,709,953 of NC_091125.1, read as the reverse complement.
GGGATGGACAAGGAGAAGGAAGGGACGGACAAGAAGGAAAGGACGGACAAGTAAAAGGAAGGGACGGCAAGAAGAAGGAAGGGATGGACAAGGAGAAGGAAGGGACGGCAGGAAGAAGGAAGGGATGGACAAGGAGAAGGAAGGGACGGACAAGAAAGAAAGGACGGACAAGGAGAAGGAAGGGACGGCAAGAAGAAGGAAGGGATGGACAAGGAGAAGGAAGGGACGGACAAGAAGGAAAGGACGGACAAGGAGAAGGAAGGGACGGACAAGGAGAAGGAAAGGACGGACAAGGAGAAGGAAGGGGCGGACAAGGAGAAGGAAAGGACGGACAAGGAGAAGGGATGTACAAGGAGAAACAAGAGACGGGCATGGAGAAGGAAGGGATGAACAAGGAGAAGAAAGGGACGGACAAGGGGAAGGATCGGGATAACAAGGAAAATGAAGGCAGGAGTTAGACTTAGGAAGAGATGGACAAGGATTAGGAAGGGACGGACAAGGAGAAGGAAGACATGGTCAAAGAGAAGAATGTGCTAACTAGGAGAATGACAGAGCGAACAAGAAGGATAAACCGAACAAAGAGAAGGATAGGCGAAACAAAGAGAAGAATAAGTTGAACGAGAAAAGGGATGGGGTGAAAAAGGAGAAAGGAAAAAGGGAAAACAAAAAACGAGAATAAAAAATTAAAGAGACGATGAATGATAGATTTTAAAAGGTGAAGATAACATAATCAGACACAAAGTAAACTACTGGCCATTTTCTTGCGCCTATTGATGTTCGAAATATTGGTAGCTATATCGAAATGGATATTGTGGTCCATCCCAATCTATTCTCCACATTTTTTCTTAATGTGAAAGTTAAAAAAGGTTTCTCAAATGACTCATGTGTGCCAATCCTATACAAACATGGTGTACTCGTGTTGGTACAATTAACCCTGTAAGCCAAACTCTTAATTAAATCTTCAGATACTTTGACAGTTGAGAGTGCTTGGAGTCCCAGTGAGGTAACAGCACAGGTCGCTTGCTGCATGACCCCTCTCAGCGAGCTCTGCCATGTTCAGGCCTTGGAATACAAGCTTAATGGTTTGATGAAATAATTTCACACTGGACGAAGGTAATCGACAACCTTGGGCAGACCAACTGAAGGAACATGAACCTCCATTACTATGATATAATATATCAACGAGAGTGAAATGATCAAGCCTTCTGTAGATATTGCGAAGGTTTTAACACCAGGATTACCGGAATATCTAACATTTCCTGAGTTTTTACACATAATCATAACTTACTCTGAAGTAAACAGAAATGCGATAAATTCAACGTATAAAAACGTTTGTCTATACTTTTCACTGGGAAACGATACTTTTATTGGACAATTTAGTAGCACAAAACCATTTCAATTGTTTTTCTTAGTTTAAATGCCAAGTAATAAAATCGAAAAAAAAAATGAGTCTGTAATGGTATAACTGGATGGGGAGGCATTACAAAAACTGCTCTTTTTTTCTCTAATGATGTTGCAAAAACGTATAATCAAAATTTGTTTGAAAAGGCGACTGGATTATCCAACAAATTTGATCCATTTCGAATTGAATGTTTTTAGAATTGACCAAATTTATAAATACTCTTTAATGAAATTCTATCATAAAAATAGAACGAAATTTGTAGCTCAGCCACATTCTCATAATACAAGACGAAATGAAATTCTTATATTAGTTGGACCTAAATGTTTCACATCTGCTGCTTTACTACACAGTACAAATTATGGTCCACGTCTATATAATTCGATAATAACATTTCATCCAGAATTGACTACTTTGAGCAATTAAATTTTCAGATCCAGAATTACAAAGTTCATATGACAGACTTCCCTGTAATTATATTATGTACCATGCATTGTAAAACAAGTTTATTTCTATCCTATCTTATCTTGGTTACTATATCAACATGACCTGTACTAATTATACTACTAATAATTTAATATTAATCCACGAATCTCAACATCGTCTCTTTTTTCACTCAGTTATTATTAGTATTATTATTATTATTAATTTTATTATCATATTTATGTGACCTTTTTTTCTTAAGTACGAGTATTTTGTCGTACATTTTATGTAACGGAACTGTCCCAGAACACGAGCTTTGCTCTTTCGGGGTATTTTAATGTAACGTTTTTATGTACACGTTATTATTAAATAAATCTAAATCTAAAATTAATCAGTAATTCAGGGTGAATGTTTTAGATACATACAAAACTATGGCAATAATATGGCATGGTGTGCATAAGGGGTACAGTCTTTGGTCATAACCATTGTCTAGGAGTCCACTTGGCTATTATAACATCCTTAATTATTCATTTTTGCACATATTCCACATGAATAATTTGTGTACCCACCATTTTCCTCCAAGACAGCACGCAATCTTATGTCGATTATCAAAGAAGAAGGTGCATCATGGAATGGAAACTATTTCAGGAATACTATTTTAGAAAACAAAGTGTTTCCACTTTTGACGGATCCTAATAACGCCCTTGAAACCCAGGAGATTTGTTTCCTGCACGATAAAGTAACATTTTTAAGGCAAACGCAACATATTGACTTATTTGGGAAAGCAAAATGATCTCACACCTTAACGTGGAAAAACATTTCGTTGTAATATTAAAGGATGCAATGGGGCCTCTTGTGATGCAGAAACGAAGACATTATAGGTATTCTGGGAATGGCACACCTCGCAGCTGTTCTAAACGATATTAATGGGATACAAATCTTTTTGTTGCACTATTACGCTCATTTTCGAAAGATTACGTGGTGCCCGGGAGTCAAATAGCGGAAACATAAATTATTGATGTGAAACATTTGTGAAAATTGATAAGTAGAAACGTTATATAGCCAAGAGTGTTTGTATGGGTTTGCTTTTACGTTGGCCTCCTAGACAAAGTTTATGGCCAACGGTACAGACACTTTTACGTATTAGTTGTTTTCTGTTATTCTAAATATTAATTTTCAGTTTTATTCACCTGACACTTCAATAACAAATAGTAATCATAATGTTTAAAATTGCATCTGCAAATAAAATGTAATACAGATTCAGGCAATCTGGCAGCCTGAGTAGAGTGTAGCATTTATTATGGCGGCAATGCATATCTGTATTTCCTTATTAGAATTATTTAAGTGTTAATTGATGTTACTTTAGCTTCTTTGCCGCTGCACCTGCAGATATTTACGAATCGGTGTTCTAAATTGGACGTTTTAACGGCGCAACTGACTGAAGAAATTATTTCTATACTTGTTAATGACCACTAGTTACGTTTTATTTGGTGCGCAACGTGTCAGGTTTCTGGGCTAGTTATTGTTGGCTTTATTGGCGTCTTGCACCTTTTTAATGAGCAATCAAACGTTAAGTATTTCCTATCAGTTCCAATTATTAACTCTACTGTGTTGCTCATATTCTCGGAAAGAATTTCTCGATTAAGTTTAATTACGATTTTATTACATTTTACTGTAACTAGAACCATTTGTTAGAATGCGACTAGTGGCTTTCATTCCAGACATTTTGAATATGTTATAATAAGTTATTTTCTTACAAGACACCGGAATATAACATTTTTAGGCCTGTTACCATCTCAACGAAGAATGTTCATTTCATACGAGTTGTGGACGAGATATCAATATGCATTTTTATGAAATATCGAACGTCATTTTAAAATTAATCCTACAGTACGTCGCGTTTACGCTGCTTTATGAAGCCGTAAAGAGCTGCATCATTTCCTGGTAAATTGCCGGACAAATTTCCGGATTAAATATAATAAAATAATGATATAGGTCTATAATTTGAAATAACGTTCTAAACAAAATATCAAATTACTCAAGAATAACAAAGAGCATTTCGTAGGAAATAATAGTAATTTATAGTGTAAGGGAGTAAAATTAGATTTTATGCGCGAGTAGGAAGTTTAGCGCCCGAGGCGAAGCCGAGGGTGATGATTTCTACGGGCGCCTAACTACTCTCGTGTGCTATACAATAATTTAGCCATTGCTGGTATCTAAATTTAATTATTGGTATCTAAATTGAATTTTCAATTGTACACTTTTCTTTGTAATGTGTTGTTTGTGGAGAAGTTATAAATGAATGAATGTGTAGATTTTATAGTTGCTAATGTGTTGGTTGTCATGGAAAAAAAAATGCGTTTACTACATACTTTTGCGTTTGTAAAGTATGCTTTTATTTAACATGACTTTATTCCGCTAGTGAAATAAACTTTATGCTCGATCATGCCGAAATGTACTAATTATACACCTGGTAGCAGTCCTTTAATGCATGTCATTAAAGTACACCTACTCATTAAAGTACAGGTGTTTTCAGCCAATGACAACTCAGCTTACAGGTGTTCAGCTAATGACAAGTCAGCTTTGTACCGTTATAAAACCGCAAGTATCGATTATTCTCGGATATGCAATCGAAAGAGAATTAGCGAAAAGTCACGGAGGCTGGAAATCCAATACTGTCGCAGAAGGTTATGTTCTGTTACTATAATAATTAGCGTTAATTGTAAATAATATTCAAATAAATTCAATTTGTCATCTCGTTTTTCAATGTCGAATTCAATAATCAAGGTTATACCAAGTTTAACGGGATTACATCAAGATCAATGACATTATTGTTCCTCGGAAAAAATGAATACTTTCGCGTCTGCGCACATCTCACAATTCACGACCTAGAACAAGGTCACTTCCGATCTTGTCAGATACAAATAAAATGTATACATCTGAATAATTTCAAGTTAGAAATATGGTCGAGCATAAAAAGTCGTATGAAATTCGCCTATAATGGTAATTAAGAAGCTCGTATGAAAATTATGAAACGAGCGCAAGCGAGTTTCATAAACATCCATACTCGCTTCTTAATTACTATCATTATAGGCTCGTTGCATAATGTACTATTACCTCACAGTTCAAAGCCTACATGGGATGGTCGAAGAGCTATATATTTTCTGCAAATATCAGCACAATTTATAACATTCTCTTTCTTGTCTGACATAGTGAATGTACGTTCAATATTAGTTTTTGTGTGAGGTATGTTCACTACAAACAAGGATAATAAGGATCCTTTATCTTCTCCATTATCAATTGTCATTTTACTATGTTCATCTACGTGACATGCACCACACAACCCAACTATCAAAGCTACTTTCATCACAAGATACATTTCATCATTTTCTTCTATTAAAAATTCATTTACCTCTTGTCTTGTAAAAACTTTTGTCTTCTTTGCCCTGAACCCAGATGACTTCATTTTCAGAAAAGCTTTTAATTTAATGTATTTGCTTATATGAACTCCACTTTTCACTAACAGTGTACATTTCAGCATGGAATACTTCGACCAAAGGCTTGATGATTTTAGTACTTCTGACTTATCTGAAAATTTTGCAAAACTACTTCCTCACAGATTTTATTAACACTTTTTCCACTACACCATTTCTTAAAACATCCATATTCTTTCTCTTAAATATAAATAAGTACTGACTTCTTCGGCAACAAGCTTAGCGCAGCACTTCGAGCTGCCTCTCGAATTTCTTCTGGCAAACTTTCACCACTGGAATCACTCATTTCTCCACGGAACAAATTTGTTATTTATCCAACATCTTAGATAGATTCTTCACTATTCATCATAACCAGAGCCCGGATGTTAGGCAAAATTCCTTTTCTAAACTGAGTGTATGTATGAAAGACCTATTAGATTTAAACGTTTCCACACATTTGGGGACCATAGGCCCAATTTTTATTTTGCCTTTTTGCCTATTTTATCTCCCGTTGTCTATTTTAAGATTAAATGCCTTTTTTAGCCTTTTTATTTCGCCATTGTATAGTTTCTATATTTTCAATGCATTTAAAATAAACCTCACATAAATTATATAAAAAAATAAAAAAGAACGGTTGTACAAATTAAAAATATATATTCACCTCACACAAATATTTACTGAGAATCTTATTCTCCAGAAACGCATATGTTTCCAAGAAGTCGTAAACTTTTCTCCCCTACCGATTCCATCTTTTATGTCACTTAACAAAGATGTTTGAACAGTATAACCCTCAGTGCTCAGGTCACTTCGAGGTTTACCAGCGAAAGAAAGGGGATGAGGAAAGTATTAAAAGCAAGTCTCCAGGCCCCGTTACTGTTGTCGCTTGCACGCACAAGTCACGCGTACTTTGAAGTCTCTAATCCCTTCTCACACCCCTCTTTTTTGAGACAATACACAGTCGGTTTTTCCCGATCTCTGGAAGAAAATAGAGACAGTCCTTTTGAAATAAGTTGTTTTAAGTTTTCTCCAATCACTTCAGTAGAAGTAGAAAGATCTTTTTCCACCATGAAAAACGTTCTCTCTGACAGACGGCTCACTATGATTGTTGACAACTTAAAAAACATCTTGTTGTGACATGTAACCAAGGAAAGTGAATACCGTAAGGGATAGTTTATTAAGTATTTGTCTATTTTTTGTCTGTTTCCATGAACAATAAATGCCCATTTCATTGCCTATTTTTACTATTTTTAGTGCCTATATGCCTGCCTATTTTAACCAAAATATATACCTAAACATCTGGGATCTAATCACAACCTACCTAGTATGCGTATCGATTCTAAAATCCATGCCATGATATCTGATTATATGAGGACTTATTTTCAACATAGTTTTCTTTTATAAAATATAATTTTTGTTTTGGTCATGGATAAAATTACGTATGATACTTATAAGCGTGATATTTTACTAGCACTTTCACAAACACTGACTTTACTATTTACAATATTTTAAAATAGATGATGTTCGCTATTTACAATGTCCTTTCCTAGTTCTTTCTATAAAATTCTGTCCTTTGCTGTCCTAGACCATTGCTTGCTCGCCTCTTTCGCAAACATGTGAGATCACCTGATTCGTGGTCTTTCATGTCCTCTCTTGCCGACGTAGGAGTTCCATATAGTGACTTCATGGGCCCATCTTGACTGGTGCAATCTCGCCACAAGTTCCCTCATTTTCACTTCGTTGCCGTGGCTCGTTCAGTTTCGTCAGTAGCGTTCGCCAGTCTTTGTTATGTTTCATACTTCATGAAAATTACAAATCGACTGTAAAAATACTATATATATTTCCTGGCAAGAAATAACTCTCTAATTGAATTAGGTGAAAATCTAACAGATAGGCCTACGTCTCTCTTGTATTTTCTGATTATGAAGCCGATATACAGAGTGGAAGTGAAATAACCCTGCATATTTTTACAGCGAGTAGCTCATGTTGTACGTAACAAAAAACAGTAATACCGTATTGGTGGAAGTTCATAATTTTCTAAAAAAAAAAAAAAAAAAAATGTTTCTTCCTCAAATGTTTACCACCCTCTTATTCGGTAACTATTGCTAATTGGATCGTGATTTTTGTCCATATCGATAGAAAATATAACAAAGAATCATCTATCCCTCTGTCGTATTTCAATTACGTTGGCGATTTTCGTGTAAATTTAATTTAAAAACCACTAATTCCAAACCACTGAACATGCAATCCACGTCGCAACGTTGTAACTAGAGAAGGGAGCGCGAGGCAGTACAAGTTACGCTGTGTTCATTGACCAATTACATCTGTATTGCGATACGAAAAGAGACTTTTGGCGGCGATGTTGCCAGACTGCTGGAACTTCCAACTTAATTTTCTAATTAACCGTGCATTTAACCACAAAACGTAACATAGATTTTCTATTAATTTGAGCGTACCTTATGGTCCCTTTCAATCTGGAAGGTTAATTCACTTCCACTCTGTATAACCCAGTTTAAATACTTTGGATGTTTCCGTCATCCGTGATAAAGTGTAACGACAAAAATATGTCAGAATTATTTTTATCCTCATAAATAATTTTCTAGAGAGATAATTTCGGTCTGTTCAGATTATTCATCAGTGGTCTAAGAGTTTAGCATCAGCATTTGAAAGGTCGAAAAAGAAAGATTTGTCTAATATTACACAATATACGAAATAATTCCACTTTATCAAATAATATTTCAACCACTTACTTACTTACTGGCATTTATGGAACCCGGAGGTTCATTGCCGCTCTCACATAAGTCCGCCATTGGTCCCTATCCTAAGCAAGATTCATCCAGTCTCTATCACCATATCCCACCTCCCTCAAATCCATTTCAATATTATCTTTCCAACTACGTCTCGGCCTCCCCAAAGGTCTTTTTCCGTCTGGCCTCCCAACTAACACTCTATATGCATTTCTGGATTCGCCCATACGTGCTACATGCCCTGACCATCTCAAATGTCTGGATTTAATGTTCCTAATTATGTCAGGTGAGCTTGTTACGAAACCTTCAAATAGGCCTCGGAATGGGTTTATCCTTTCAAGAGGTGGAAAAATTCAAGTACCTGAGAGCAATAGTAACAAATATAAATGATATTCGGGAGGAAATTAAACACAGAATAAATATGGGAAATGCCTCTTATTATTCGGTTGAGAAACTTTTATCATCCAGTCTACTGTCAAAAAATCTGAAAGTTAGAATTTATAAAACAGTTATATTACCGTTTGTTCTTTATGGTTGTGAAACTTGGACTCTCACTTTGAGAGAGGAACATAGGTTAAGGGTGTTTGAGAATAAGGTGCTTAGAAAAATATTATTGGAGCTAAGAGGGATGAAGTTACAGGAGAATGGAGAAAGTTACACAACACAGAACTGCACGCATTGTATTCCTCTCATGACATAATTAGTAACATTAAATCCAGACGTTTGAGATGGACAGGGCATGTAGCATGTATGGGCGAATCCAGAAATGCATATAGAGTGTTAGTTGGGAGGCCGGAGGGAAAAAGACCTTTGGAGAGACCGAGACGTAGATGGGAAGATAATATTAAAATGGATTTGAGGGAGGTGGAATATGATGATAGTAACTGAATTAATCTTGCTCAGGATAGGGACCAATGGCGGGCTTATGTGAGGGCGGCAATGAATCTCCGGGTTCCTTAAAAGCCAGTAAGTAAGTAAGTAAGTAAGTAAGTAAGTAAGTAAGTAATTGTGTCAGGTGAAGAATACAATGCGTGCAGTTCTGTGTTATGTAACTTTCTCCATTCTCCTGTAACTTCATCCCTCTTAGCCCCAAATATTTTCCTAAGCACCTTATTCTCAAACATCCTTAACCTATGTTCCTCTCTCAAAGTAAGAGTCCAAGTTTTACAACCATAAAGAACAACCGGTAATATAACTGTTTTATAAATTCTACATTTGAACCACTACCATAATAATATAGCATCTTATACCGAAAGGATTAAGTGACGTATCACAGATGACGGCCGATAGCAAAATAACGAAGCGGTTTCACAAATCTCAGTCAATTTGTTCAAACGTTATTGGGGACAGAATGGCGGGTGCCCGTAACCTTACTTCTACGTGAAAGTGGGCTAATGAACAAGGTGATTCTTCATGTACAAGACAAATAAGTAAATGCTGATCACTTGCTGCAAGAGGCAGACGCCCATAATGACTAATCGCCATTATCAACTCATCAGGGGGCAGGCGCTGTCAGGTCTCGGGAAGTAGGCCTGTGCTACGGAGCAGAGTCCGTGGTACCGAAGACTAACTATAAATAGCAAAGGGTGAAATTAACGCCGGTGACTAAGCACTATGCCACGCAGGCGTGGGGGCATCGGATTTGGAGTCAGAGTGTGTTTGTTTATCCATGAAATTATGTAACTCTTAAAACTTTTAGCGATATTTCATCATCTCTTTTCTTCTCCATATGTGAAAGATTATTAATAGAACTGGAAACCTATGCAGGGTGAAGTATAAGTAATGTCATTAATTTCAGAGTGTTATTCTTTGAAATATTTCAAACAAAAAAGTTTAGTGCAATTTTTCTTTTTTTGCTTCCTTTTCGAGATAGAAATTATTTTATATGAAATATTTCATAGCGTGTTTTGGGAAAGCATTTATTGTGATTATGTTTTGTCTTTCGTATTAGGGTAAGGTTGCTATCAATGGGCCAGTTCCTTCGATGGGCCGGCTCAATTTCTCCATAGGTATTGATAATAGGTACACTCTGGTGGCTGTTTAGTGTACTGTCTGGAATTTTAACAAAACCGATGTCCATGAATTACAAACGTTTCTACGACAAAAGCATGATGACTTTCTAAGGACTGAAGGAAATATGGAAAATGTGTGGCATAAATTTAAGTGTATAATTTTCGAGGCATTAGTAAAATGTGTACCTTCTAAAATAATTAAGAAAAATCCGGACCCAGAATATTACACTAATTATATTCGCTACTTAAAGAAAAAGACAAGGCGCGCATTTAGCAAACGTAAACGGAGCCATGAGCATTGGGAAAAATATGTTGAATTAATTAAGAAACTTGAGTGTGAAAAAAGGTTAGCTCAGGAAAATTTTCTAAAAACTATTTTAAAAGAAGATGAAAGTAACAATTGGAGACAGTTTTATAATTATGTACGCAGGAGAAAAGGGAAAAATGAAGGAGTAGTGCTTTTACGAAATCAGAACGGAGAAAGTATAACTGATGACAAAGAAAAGGCCGACTTATTAAATTCCTATTTCATTTCGGTTTTCAATAATAATAATAATAATAATAATAATAATAATAATAATAATAATAATAATAATAATAATAATCCCGCTGATAGGAGTGGTTGTGTCACAGACCGTGAATGTGAACCAAATTCGACTTTCAAAATAACTTCCAAAGGGGTTAGAGAGAGAATAACGAAATTAAAAAATCGGAAGTCTCGAGGACCAGATAGTATTGCTACAGAGATTCTTAAATTAGGTTCCGAGGCCATAATTCCATACTTAATGCGTATATTTCATGTTTCCATAAACAATGCAGCTATTCCATGTGACTGGAAATCAGCTATAGTGGTACCCATACATAAAGGTGGAAATAAATTAGATGTCGGAAACTACAGACCGATTAGCCTTACATCTGTCGTATGTAAAGTCATGGAGCATTTGATATCGGATTATATTCGTCATGTTCTAAATGCGAAAGACTGGTTTTACAACCGCCAGCATGGTTTTAGGGAAGGCTTCTCATGTGATAGTCAAATTACGTCGCTGGTTCAGGATCTAGCTGAAGAGGTAGATAGAGGCGGAAGAATCGATGCAGTTGTGATTGACTTTTCGAAAGCATTTGATTTGGTGCCACATGACATATTAATAGATAAGTTAAGTAGGCTAGGAATAGGTAAAAGAGTGGTGCTATGGATCCAAGAATTCTTAAAAGGTAGAACCCAGAGAGTTAGAGTAGGTCATGAAATATCGGAAATTGGAAATATAAGTTCAGGGGTGCCACAGGGTAGCGTTCTGGGTCCATTACTCTTTATAATATACGTAAATGACCTATGCCAGGATATTACATCAAATGTGAGGCTATTTGCAGACGACTGCATTATCTATAGAAAGATTAGAAATAATTCAGATGTAGATGCTATTCAAACAGACTTGAATAACATTTACAACTGGGCGTTAAAGCATAGGATGAAAATAAATGGTTCTAAAAGTAAATCTATAACATTTTGTAAAACCCGAGAGAAAACTAGTCTAAATTACGAATTCAGTGGTGTTGTAATTCCGCAAGAACAATGTTGTAAATACCTAGGAGTGTATTTAAACTCCAAACTTTCTTGGGGAGAGCATGTTGATAATGTTACAGGCAAAGCATGGAGGGCACTTCACTTTATTATGAGAATCTTGAGAAAGGCTAGCCCCAAATCGAGGGAAATAGCATATCTAACATTAGTGCGACCGTTAATGGAATACGGAACTACATGTTGGGATCCCTATAGAATATATCAGATAAATTCCTTAGAAAGAATCCAGTATAGGGCAGCTAAATTTGTTAAAGGTAAAAGAGAAGATGGGAACGATACGATAAAAGAACTTAAATGGGAAACTTTGGAAAACAGACGTAGGAAAACTAGAATAACATCATTGTATAGAGCACATCTAGGTCAGAAAGCATGGGTAGACATAACGGCTCGGTTAGAAAAGCCAACGTACTATGGTAGGAACGATCATGATTTTAAAATTAAATGTAGGAAACAGAAAACGGATGTAGGTAAATTCTCATTTTTAAATAGAACTATAAATGATTGGAATGACCTACCTGCAGCGGTCTTTGAGGGCTGTCCTTCCTTAAGGAGATTCAAGAATAATTTAAAGAGTTGTGTATAAAGTGAAAATTAAAATTAAGGTGACATTCAACATTTAATTTTTTAAGGTGGCATGTATTTATCTAGCCTGACGAGTTTACTTCCTTGGTTTGAATTGTAAATTATTTAAAAATAGCGTGTAAGAGGGCCTTAGACTAGAAATGTTTAGTTTAAATGTAGTTCTGTTTATAAGTATGCATAAGAATGCAATTATTTGACTTATTTGAACTGTTGTATCAGTGAAGCGAGGTGAGTCAGTGAAGTTATGGTTTTACAGTGCAGTGAACAGTTCCGATCAGTGATAATTTATAGCGTCAATGAAATGTGTTCTATAGTGTCAGTGAAATGTGTTACAGAGTGTCAGTGAAATGTGTGCTAAAGTGTCAGTGAAATGCGTCATAGTGCCACTACAGGGAATGAGATGAGAGTAAAGTGAAAGACTATTGAAAATTATGTAGGACCTATACATAATTATGTAGGTTGTGTTGTAAAATTAGGTGTTTTATTTTATGTTTTATTATTATTGTGTTAAATTGTATTGTGTATTCTTATTGTATTGTGTGTAAAATTGTATATGTGTTGTAAATTTTATTATGTATTGTAAATTTTATTGTGTATTGCTTATCATTTTAACTGTGTATTGTTAATATTGTATATACCACTGCCACCGGGTGCTTGCCCACTTGCAGTGTAAATAAATACATACATACTTCGGGTTGCCAAAGTGTCGCCATAACAGTTGTGAGTTGCTCGACGCAGACACAAAGCAGCAGTGAGAGAAGGTAAGTTTTTCACTTTTTTCTTTTAATTTACTAATATAATGAAGGAAGCATTTCTGTCAAATATTAATCCTATATAAAATTCTACAGACAGTGTCTGAAAGTACTATGAATTCTCGTTAATTAGTCATATTTATATTATCAATTTAGTTACTGTGAACGGAGACAGGGTCATGCTAAACGATGCAGTGCTAGTTGCCTTCAATGAGCCACTCCAAGTTGCTATGAATGAGCTAGTGGTACAATGATGGAAACCGTACCCGCGCACATTTTCGTAACTACTGTTTCGAATTAGTTAACAAAGAGCCGTGCTACCTGTATAATGTAAATGAATGATTCACAGTTCTGCATGGATTTTGTTGTTTTGAAATAAGTGAGCGTCTCTGAACCACAATTTCACACTGTTTGCAAGACTGAAATCCGTTTTCGCGTACCACGTCAGAATTTTTTACAATTCAAAATTTTATGTTTTTCAATATTTTTCGTAATATAGTAATATTACAGTGTGCTTTTCATTTGTTAAAAAGGCACGACAGCTTATAATTTAAACTTTATTACTTAAAATGTGACATAATATATTTGATTATGTTTGTATTTGATATTTATTAAAATCTACTAACTATATCCGCCCATGAGGGATGTACAAAATTGTATCCTCCCCTTAAAATGAACCGAGGTTAATACATCCGTTGTTTATTCTTGGATATTTTTATCTGTCTGCAACCAACGTTATCTATAAACAGTAAGTTGAAATGTTTAGTGTTTCAGGTCATAAAAAATTATGAAGGAAATATTTACTCTTAGAGATTGCTATTAAAACTAACAATGAATTAGAGAAATGACAGAGGGTCCCCGTATATATATGTATTTATGGAAGTGTAATCCAGCTTATGAGGCTACAGATTTTCTTACTGAGATAATAAACATATCCTCTTTTAAAAGCTGTTTTAAAATTAGAGATTCAGTTTTGTGTTGTTGGTTGTCGTGTAAAAGTGAAGTGTGTGAGTTCTCATTTTTCTGCGAGAGTACAACTTAATAGTGTTGTTTCATAGAAATGTCGAAACGTGGTTGTGTAAATGATCCAAATTTGTTTTTCTATATATGTAATAATAATAATGATGATGATAATAATAATAATAATAATAATAATAATAATTTATTTATTTAATCTGGTAGAGCTAAGGCCAGTAGGCCTTCTCTTCCGCCCAGCCAGACTCTAATTCTAATTGAATACAATTGCTTGCATAGTTATTACATTAATATCTAGGCCATAAAACAACATGAAAGTAAATAATGAAAGTTGGATAAGTAATGTTAGTGTGACAATAATAAACATTGGTAATGTGTAGGTCATAAACGTTGGTAAAACAGAGAGAGAATACAACAGCTTTTGTAAAGAATACTTTCAATATTTTGGCATTAAGTTAGGAGGCCAGAACAAATCCTGGTGCCCCCATAAAGTGTGTCGTAGTTGTGTTGAAGAGTTGAGGAGTTGGAAAAATGGAAAAAGGAAATCATTGTCCTTTGGTATCCCTATGATTTGGAGGGAACCTACAAATCATGGAGAAGATTGTTATTTTTTGTGTAGTTAAGGTAGCTGGATATACTGCTAAGAAGAAGAAAGATATTCTATATCCTAACATTCCCTCTGCCATTCGGCCCGTACCTCATGGTCCTGATATTCCCGTTCCGGTACACCCTGAATCAGATATATTGCCATCTGCATCCAGTAGCAATGAAACTGAATCTCCAGTGGATCATACTTATGAACCAGACAATACTGGCGATGATAGATGTTTTAATCAAAATGAGCTTAATGATTTAGTGAGGGATTTAAATTTTCCTAAAGAATCAGCAGAACTATTAGGTTCTAGGTTAAAAGAAAATCAAGTATTGGCTGAGGATACATATTTTTCATGGTACAGGCATCGTGAGAAGGAACTTGTCCCTTTTTTTTCTGAAGAAGAAAATTTAGTGTAATGCCAAGACATCCTTGCCGTCTTAAAACTGTAATTCCAAAGAGTGCAGTTTCTTCATAGATTCTTCTCAGAAAAGTCTTAAAGGTGTTTTGCTTCATAATGGAAACATTGTGGACTATTGCTGGATGTTAAAAAGAGACTGCTCTGAAAAAACATGCGAGGAGGTCAAAGAGGAGAAAATTTGAAGTGCAATATTGAGGTAAGATTATCAAAGTGCTTATAATTATTAATTAATGTTAATTAATTATTAATTAGTGGCAAACAACAAATTGTGGCCTGGCCTTTCTCACAGAATTCTTGTTGAAAATAATTTTTATGACGTTTCACAAAGCTATAATTTCATTTCTGGTTATTCATGAATTGTCTGAAAACCTGACGTGAAGGGGAAAAATGGAGATTATTTTTGAATTCAGCACAAAAAATCCGTTTGGAATCGTATATCAGATTGAAAACAACAGAAAATAAGTTTTGAAATGCGGAACGGTGATTAGTAGACTTCGTTGAATTGCCACACGCAGCAAGCAATCAGGTTGTCGATGTACGGTAGTATAGAGGAGATGGGCGACCTCCCGGTCTTGTAGTATAAGCAGTCCATGTTAAGAGATGTGACCGGTCCAAATAGATAGAGCAGCTACAGCTAATGTATACCTATGTAAGCACTTGTTTTTGCATTACTGTGGTTGGAATAATCAAAGCTTAACATTTGTTCAGTGCAGGCAAGAATTCAATCAAACATACTACAATGAGTGTTGCTGTTCCAAACAATTTCCTCTGGAATACCCTTATCCACGCAGCTAGTCTTGACCCGTTGGGAAACGTGGTTGGATGCTTTTAATTATTATGCAGAACATTATGAAGGTAATTGATGCATTGGATAGCACAGACAGTTCCGCTGTTGCAGCTGTACAATCATTGCCTTCTGAACAGCTATTGGAAGATATTCTGTTCATTGATTCTAGTTTTAAAATCGTGTCCAAAAGCATCACCCTGTTAGAATCGTCTAAACTACAACTCTCAGAAGCCCTTAATACAATGGATAAAGTATCACAAATCGTTATCCAAAATAACAATTCACTAATTTCAGAAAAAGTGAAATGAAAGTTGAGAAACATGGCTAAAAATTCTGCGTATTCACAACTTCGTATTATAAATGATGTAGACTACTATCAGGTCACGACAAGACGTCTGAAGTTGGTGTACTAAAAAAGTAGCGGCTTTCCGTTCTTCAAATATGCAGCTATTACATCGTGTGATGTCGAAAGTAAATTTTCCCAATATAAAAACTGTTTAAGTGACTATCGGAGGAGGTTCACTTCGCAGTCGCTCAAAATGTACGTAACTCTTCACTGCAATGCACATATTCAAGGATGATGAGAGTATATGACATTAAATTTTAAGAGTTAATAGGCCTATATCTCACTACAAAATAATTGTGTATTTACATGTTTAGACATATCCTACTTCAATGATCATTCATTATATTTCTTGAATGCAGGACACAGGTTTTATTGCAACCGCAGTATACTGCCAGTGTTTACATCAGAGACATACTTCCATCCGTTGCATGTCCCCTTCTCATACAGTCTATACCGCGTGCGCAGTAAACCGTACGATTCTCGTGGCAATTCCACGAAGTCTAGTGATTAGTTATACATGCATATATTAGGCCTATAAATATGTATGTTTTCTTTCCCAGATGCCGTCAAAAATGAAATATAGTCAGTTGCAGGAAGATGATATGAGTCGTGCTTTAGCTGCAGTACGAAATGGTGACATGGGTGTCAATGAGGCTGCCAGAACATAGTATGCCCAGGGTAACATTACAAAGACATTTAGCGGGTAAGAATTGTTTTGCTGTTGAACATAAAAAAATTATAGGTAGTATAGCTCATCTTCCCACAGTAGTGGAAAATTAACTTGTTGCTTATGTTCTCAAACTTGAGGAATTTATGTTGGTATTACACCAAGGGAACTACGCTTGCTAGCTTTGATGTAGCAGAAAGGAACGAAATCCCTCATATATTCAGTAAAGAAAAAATCGCTGGAAAGAAATGGTATTGTACATTTATGAGGAGACATCCCGAACTTATCTTCCGTCAACCAGAGTCGACCTCTTTTGCTCGAGCTAAGGGGTTTAATAAAGAAAACGTAAGTCACTTTTTGACACATTGCAGAAAATTGTTGACGAAAACCAGCTCGATTAAACGCGAGTATTCAACATTGATGAGACTGGTTTATCAACTGTGTAAATGAAACCTAGAAAGGTACTTGCCTTCAAAGGTAAACGAGCAGTAGATTCGACTACCAATGGAGAAAGAGGTTTCTCTACTTCTCCAGTTTGCTGCACGTGTTGCGTGTCAGTATGTTCCACCACTGATCATCTACAAACGTTCGCGTTCTGCGAAGTGGTTAGAAGATGGAGCTCCACCGGGAACAATTGTTGCTTGTAATCCTGAAAGTGGATACATTAACAAAGATGTATTTGTGAGGTGGTTAAGGCATTTCATCGACACTGTCCGTCCTTCAAAGGAAAAAGAAGTCTTGCTTCTTCTCAATGGACATTGAACTCACACCAGAAATATCGATGCTCTAGATATTGCTCGAGAGAATGGAGTCATCATGCTGGCACTTCCAGAGCACACTACTCTTAGGTTGCAGTCACTGGACGTGTCGTTTTTTTTAAGCATTTGAGTGAGCAAACCTGAATTTGTTACCCAATTTCATATACCACGACTATTTGGTTAAGCGTATGGACTGGCGGCAACAATAGGGACTGCAGTCCAAAAACAGAAGTTTGGCCAGTCAATAGGGATGTGTTCCAAGATTGTCATTTTGTGGCAGCGATGCAGTTTGAAACAGATGATATTCCTGTCAATGAGGAAATTCCAGAACCAAATAGGCCTAATACCGTGAATCCAGAAAAAGGAGCAATAGCATCTGGAAGTCAAGATAGTTTAGAATCTCTTCCAACTGATGCAGCAACATTGGCATCAAAATTGCAAATTTCCTTGGGTGAAATCTTCTCCTATACCAAACAAAGTTTCTCTCGGAAGAAATGCAAATAAAGCTCAGAAAATGATAGTAATCACGAGTAGTCCGTACAAGCAGAGACTGGAAGAGGTAAAAAGCAAACAACTAAAAGGAGACGTCTTGAAAATTCTGCACCGGAGAAGTCAGCTCAAACCAAACTCGAGTTTTCTTCAAATGGTTTAACGAGGTGTAATTCTAACAAGGAGTCGTGGTATTATGGCATCTGTTGCAATGGCATAAAAGAAGATATGATTCACTGTCTGTCATGTAACGAGTGGATTCATGAGAATTGTGCTGGTGTTACAAAAGGAGCCAAAGTGTTCTATTGCGAAAACTGTGACTGAAGTGTGACAACATTTTAAAAAGGTTTTGTTTTATCTCATCTTAGCTACTATAAACAAAACTGAATTGATGGTTTCTATTGCACGTTCTTTTTTAAGTTTTGCAGTTTTTTATTTGGTCAGCCAAAGAGAGAAGAAGGATAGAGTTTAATTGGCTTAACAATAAGTAACGGTATTTATAGTCTAATACTTCAATTGTCTTGATATGTTTTGTTTTCAGTGTATATAAATTGTTGTTTTGTTTGATTAGCTCTTAAAGTTGGGTTATTTTGAAATGTTTTAGTTCTGTTTAATCACACTATATAACAACTAGGGCCTAAAGTGTTTTTTTTATTTCTGTAAGATCGTAAATAATTTGAGATAGAAATGCTGGAGGTCTCAGCCTGATTACAAACTAACAATGATGTATTTCGTTTTCTTGTGTTAATGAAATATCTGAAGATTTTTTAAGTGCCCTAATGGTTATGCTTGCGTTCGAATACACGTTCTGTGGTTCCACATGCCAATACACTATTCATATTAATGCCGAAGATATTGTGTATTGGCATTTATTTAGATGTTGGTTGTTATTTAACAATATTATTCTGTAGCCCATTCATGGAAACTACCTGGCCCAATGAAGGAAACGAGTCTCCTTCATTGGGCCGATGATGCTTATTTTTATTTTCCAAATATTTCGTTAACATCGAATACTTATAACTTCTATTTGTAGCGTAGTGAAATACAGAAGATAATATTTAAGTTTGCTTGAAAAAGGAAATAAATATTACTTTATCCGAGGATATTATATAAGATTTCTTTTAAGTGGCCCATTGATAGCAACCTTACCCTATGTTGTCCATTATGTTGGGGTTGTATCCGTTTTCTTGTGCTATGTATTTGATCGTGTTTAGCTCTTCTTTGTAACCTTGTTGGTTCATTGGTATGATAACTACACCTACAGAGACATCAACACAGACATGGAAATTCCACACATACAACCAAAAAGCCAGAAACTAAACACACTAGAACAATACGAAATACACAGACACACAAAAACACATCCAAATGAAATTCTCAACACACAAATCAATTTCAGAAAACACACACTTTGACTCCACATTACACTACACAAACACACCCCCACAGGAAACAAAACAAAAGGCGCCAAGACCAGCAACAACCAGTTCTGAAGAAGGTCAATAACAGGCCGAAACATGTTAACCAGGTACGATAGAATATTTTAACACAAGAAAGACATAAATACATATTCCGAAGTGATATAGTGTTAAAAGTGTGTAATCAAGATGTATAAAGGATTTCTACTTCCCTGTTTGTAACCGAACCCAAGTTCACTAGTTTTCTATTGTTGATTCTTGGAACATGGATTACGAAATTAATTTTTCGCGTGTTGGGTGCACCTGTATCGCTGTTCCTTGACAGCTCTGCTCGAGCTGCGCCTGGCAGCAGGCCTCTTGTATAACTGACAAGTGCAGAGTTCCGCACAGGAACTGCCTGCCTACCATTGTTACACCGACACAAAGTGTTTGTGCTTTACTCGGGCGCATGGGGGGTCCAATAATCATATTTCTAAAATAAAAAAGAGAGTGTACGGCGCATGCGTGACCTGTTACATCAGATTACCGCCTCAGGTAGCCTTCAAGGAATCGGACCTCCTTGGGCGACGGCTATTTGTTTTCCTGCTGCCTATGTCTTCCATCAGGAATCGAATGATTGAAGTTTACTGGCTGTTTCGGGGACGCGGCCAATGCATGTGTTATTACTGAATGCACTGTTGAGTACGATCCCATCTAGTCGTCATGCTCCTCTATCCGGTAGCCACATCTATTCTACACGTGGCCCCAGCGACATCTATCTCAAACAACCTCGACTTCACAGAAGTCAATGACTCCTGGAAAATCATGCTGCCATACAATAGTGCACGCAGAACTGTATTATAATTTAATTATTTTTATTCATTATATCTTACTACTTTAGATTCATTCCTTTGAATATGTATCGTGCTTCTCATTCATTTGACCACTACATAGTTAATTTATTGTTCCATTTGTTTATTCCATTAATTCTATATTAATTGAAGTATCTAATTATTCATCTCTCAATCGTTTATTCTGTCATTAATTCGCCTACTTCTTCCTTCATCCGGTTCCTGTCTCTTCCTACATCCGTTCCTCTAAGTATTCCATCATCGTCTCATTCGTTCGTTTGGGTATTCCTTCATCCATTCGCCTAGATTTCATTAGCCATAGCCTAAATAGGCCTACTCTATTATTATTCGGTCAGGATATTCCATCATCCGTTTCACTAGCTAATTATTCAATCGTTCGCCTATGTATTTCTTGATCCGATTAATTAGTTATCCCATTACCCGTTTGACTAATTACTTCATTATCCGTTTGCCTAGGTATTCCATCAACCATTTGACTACTTATTCCATTATCCACTACTTATTCCTAATTCCGTTATTTAGGTACTCCTTCGTCCATTCTTCTAGGAATTCCATCATTCGTTCGCCAAGGTATTCCTTTATTCATTTTCCTAGGTGTTTATTTACCCGTTCACCCAGCTATTCTTCATTCGATTGCTTAGACATTTCATTCTCCATTTGACTAGTTATCACATTATTCACTCGTACAGATATTATTTCATCTGTCCGTCAGGTATTCCGCCTAAGTAGGGGAGAGTCGGGTAGTATCGGACACCGGGTAGTATCGGAGAGTGCGTTTCTTTCATCTACCACCATATGGTAGTACCTAAATGACATGTTACGTTTCTCTATGCGACGTCACAGAAACGTAACCATGTCAATCAGGTACTATCATCGTGTGGTAGATGAAAGAAACTCATTGTCCGATATTACCCCATGTCCGATAGTACCCGACTCTCCCCTATATCTTTATCCGCTTGTCTAGCTATTCCTTCATACGTTCGTCTAGGTATTCCTCTTATCCGTTCGACTTAGTATATCTTTACTCGTTTGTCTAGCTACTCCTTTATCCGTTTTTCTAACTATTCCTTCATCCGTTCGTCTAGGTATACCTTCATCCCTTCGTCTAGGTATTCCTTTTATCCGTTAGCCTAGGTATATCTTCACTCGTTTGCCTAACTATTCCTTCATCCGTTTTCCTAGCTATTCCTTCATCCGTTCGTCTAGGTATTCCTTTTATCCGTCAGCCTAGGTATATCTTCACTCGTTTGCCTAACTATTCCTTCATCCGTTTTCCTAACTAGGCTATTCCGTCACCCGTTCTTCTAGGTATTCCTTTTATTCGTTCACCAATTATATCTTTACCCATTTGTCAAGGTATTCCTTCATCCGTTCGCGTAGGTATTCCTTCATCCGTTCGCCTAGGTTTTCCTACATCTGTTTGCCTAGGTATTGCTTCATCCGTTTACCTAGGTATGTTTATCTAAATATTTCTTCATCCATTTGTCGAGGTATTCCTTCATTCGATTGCCCTGGTATTCCTGCATCTTTTTGCCTAGATATTCCACCATCCGTTTGCCTAGTTTTTCTTGCATTTTTTTTTTTTGCCCAGGTATTTCTTCATCATTTTGCAAAGATATTTTTTCATCCTTTTCTGTTGTTATTTCATTATCCGTTCGGCTATCTCTTCCTTCATCCGTTCTTTTTATCTCGTCTTCATCTGTTGGCTTATTCTGTCTTTTCCATTAGTTCGGTTATTCTTTTACTCGTTAATAAAATTTCTTCATTTATTATCACTGTATTTGCAGTTGTTCACTTAATTAATCATTAATATATTCCATTTACCGTATTTAAACATTCGCGATATTTATTTAATTATATTTATAACTATTATTACCACGTAGCTTTTGGTATAACGTACAACATGGAATTTCAGAGCTCCAATATGGAATTTCAGAGCTCCAAGAGATGAAACAAAAAAATAGGAAGAAAGATTAGGAATAAAAGTTTTAAGAAAAGGGGAAGGAAGAGGTGAATGAAAAGAAAGAAGTAGAAAAAAGCGGAGATATTTAATGTTCATTAAATGGAATTAAACTGAATTGGTCGTTCGAATCTTCGCCTGAACACGAGAACATTCTTTCAAGAGAGTGTCCGAATTTTTGTAAATTTACAATTTCTTTGTATTGTATTTTTCTGGCAATAAACAATATCATTATTATTATTATTATTATTATTATTATTAGCTGTAATATTAAATTATGAGATATTATTTCTTCAATGATAAGTGACATGAAAAAGTCCTGACAATGTCTTTAATTGCTACGAAGTAAAATATTTGAGAGTATGGAAAACGTCATGAAAGCTTTCATTCAGTAGAGTGAGATGTCGGAGGTCGAAATCCGAATGCATGCCATCATAAAATGATTCTTTGTTTTATGTTTTGCCTCTGTTGACAGGAATTAAATACAGTATAAAAGTTAGTACGACTGTGTAAATGAACTGTGTAGTAATCCTCCTTGAATGACTGACTTACTTAATGCAAAGGACTCGAGCCAAGCAACCAGGAGGTAAATCCGTGTCCATGAGGATGAAGGTTAGTTCTTGACACTAAAGTATAGCTCACTTCTAACTCGGAAGCCTCAGGGATATATGAAACAGGATCAATATACTTTGGCATTGAGCTGATTGCGGTGACATTACGTTGTACAGTGGGTTTGTCTGACCTTAGGTCCGCCGTCACATCGGTCACAGACACGGCGCTGAAGGTACCGCTCAACACGACGGCCGTCACGGATCAGTATCACAGGTACGTAAGTTTCGTACTCTTTTAATTGTTAATCTTTACCTAACGTTCCTTCCTAACTATAATATACTACTCAATGGTTACAAAATTAGAAAATGGTGCTAATGAACCAATGTTGAAACACGAATTATAGGTGAAATTATAATTATAGACCACTTACACAATTGCAACAGACTGCAGATCACAATTAGTTTCCTCTTTCTTCAGATAAAATGTTGACTCAATGACTTAGAAACGTTAGATAAAAAAGTTACGATAGTTAATAACTTAAAATCAGTTCCTGCTTCGTAGCGTCGTGGTCTAGGAAACCATGCCTTGGATTCGTGTTACGAAATCCGTGTTGGTTCGAATCCTCATGGAGAAGAAATTTTCCCATGAAATTTCAGCCAGTGTATGGGACCGGTACCCACTCAGCACCGCAATGAATTTGGGGATCTGCGATAGGCAGCAGAATCCGGTTAAGAATACCAACTACAATGACTGGGCGGAGGATCATCGTCCTAACCACACGATACCTCCGTTCTGGTTGGATGATCGTTCAACTCTGCTGAGACATGTGGACGTGAGGCCAGCAGCCGGCTGTTTAACCTTGGTCCTTCATTGGCTGTCGCGCAACGGATTGTTATTATTATTATTATTATTATTATTATTATTATTATTATTATCATCATTATTATTATTGTATTGAAATGCCAACATGCTCAACATCCAGTTTCATTCATTCATTCATTCATTCATTCATATCATAGAATTGATTTTTTTTTTTTTACTTGTTTAAACTTGTACATATTCACCATTATTATCACTAGTGTTTCATTTTCAATTACTATTGGTTTTATTTTGCTTTAATTTCACCAAATCGATATATAGAATTGTTTGATATAGACTTATTTATATAAAGTTTTGTTGTTATTACCACTGTAATTTTTGTTTTCATTATACGTTGTATTATTATTGTTTCAACTGTACTAGACTATTATTGGCTAACCAGGCTGTTGACTAACACATTGATATAAATAAATAAATAAATAAATAAATAAATAAATAAGGCCCAATAGGTGACCATTTGTATGTGGAACGTGAACAGCGGCGTTGCGATCGTATGTTGTTACTCTGCGCGAGAGAGAAAGACACGGTCTATGACTAGGATTAATGAACGATCGTACTGCACTGCAGCAGCAGCAGCAGTAATAGTAGTAGGCCTACTAGTAGTGGCAACAGTAATAGTAGTAGTAGTAGTAGTAGTAGTAGCAGTAGCAGTAGCAGTAGTAGTAGTAGTAGCAGTTAGTAGTAGCAGCAGTAGCAGTTAATAGTAGCAGCAGCAGCAGTAGTAGTAGTAGTAGTAGCAGTTAGTAGTAGTAGCAGCAGCAGCAGTAGTAGTAGTAGCAGTAGTAGTAGCAGTAGTAGTGGTAACAGTAGTAGTAGTAGTAGTAGCAGCAGTAGTAGTGGCAACAGTAGTAGTAGTAGTAGTAGTAGTAGTAGTAGTGGTAGTGGTAGCAGCACCAGCAGCAATAGTAGTAGTAGTAGCAGTAGTAGTGGCAACAGTAATAGTAGTAGCAGCAGTAGTAGTGGCAACAGTAGCAGTAGTAGTAGTAGTAGTGGTAGTGGTAGTAGCACCAGCAGCAGCAGCAGTAGTAGTAGTAGTAGCAGTAGTAGTGGCAACATTAGTAGTAGTAGTAGTAGCAGCAGCAGTAGCAGTAGTAGTAGCAGTTAGTAGTAGCAGCAGCAGTAGTAGTAGCAGTTAGTAGTAGCAGTAGTAGTAGTAGTAGTATTGGTAGTGGTAGTAGCACCAGCAGCAGCAGTAGTAGTAGTAGTAGTAGCAGTAGTAGTGGCAACATTAGTAGTAGTAGTAGCAGCAGCAGTAGCAGTAGTAGTAGCAGTTAGTAGTAGCAGTAGTAGTAGCAGTTAGTAGTAGCAGTAATAGTGGCAACAGTAGTAGTAGTAGCAGCAGTAGTAGTGGCAACAGTAGTAGTAGTAGTAGTAGTGGTAGTGGTAGCAGCGCCAGCAGCAGTAGTAGTAGTAGTAGTAGCAGCAGCAGCAGTAGCAGTAGTAGTAGCAGTTAGTAGTAGCAGCAGCAGTAGTAGTAGCAGTTAGTAGTAGCAGTAGTAGCAGCAGCAGCAGTAGTAGTAGTAGTAGTAGCAGCAGTAGTAGTAGTAGTCGCAGCAGCAGTAGTAGTAGTAGTAGTAGTAGTAGCAGCAGTAGTAGTAGTAGTAGTCGCAGCAGCAGTAGTAGTAGTAGTAGTAGCAGCAGCAGCAGTAGCAGTAGCAGTAGTAGTAGCAGTTAGTAGTAGCAGCAGCAGTAGTAGTAGCAGTTAGTAGTAGCAGTAGTAGCAGCAGCAGCAGTAGTAGTAGTAGTAGTAGCAGCAGTAGTAGTAGTAGTAGTCGCAGCAGCAGTAGTAGTAGTAGTAGTAGCAGCAGTAGTAGTAGTAGTAGTCGCAGCAGCAGTAGTAGTAGTAGCAGCAGCAGTAGCAATAGTAGTAGCAGTTAGTAGTAGCAGCAGCAGTAGTAGTAGCAGTTAGTAGTAGCAGTAGTAGCAGCAGTAGTAGTAGTAGTAGTAGCAGCAGTAGTAGTAGTAGTAGTAGTAGTAGTAGTCGCAGCAGCAGTAGTAGTAGTAGTCGCAGCAGCAGTAGTAGTAGTAGTAGCAGTAGCAGTTAGTAGTAGCAGCAGTAGTGGTAGTGGTAGCAGTAGTAGTAGTAGCAGCAGTAGCAGTAGTAGTAGCAGTTAGTAGTAGCAGCAGCAGTAGTAGTAGCAGCAGCAGTAGTAGTAGTAGCAGCAGTAGTA